>NW_016909136.1:160368-324663 GCF_001483705.2 Eufriesea mexicana | reverse complement strand
GGTTGCCAGTTCATAACCTGTTGATTTATTTTTTTACTTAAAACATGCACAACCCACACACATTACACCTTACATTACTCACCCGAGGTCTCCTTTTGTTTTCATCGCTGTCACAATCTCATGTCATTCTTTCCAGTTATAAATTAATTCATCGTTTACAGTCAAAAATACCCATTACACAATTACCGTCCAATAATAACATGTATCTGGAGCATACAACCAAAGTTAGTAACCGATTCAAATTCAAGCGTCTTCGATCAGCGCCGTCTATGAGTTCGAACTGGAACCTTGAACCTTTGCTGTCGTTTGAATTTTCATTCGGTATTAGAAAATTAACAAATTACTCAATTCCTGCGATTAATTTATGAACTTTTATAATTTCATCGTAAAGGCGCAGCCTTGGCGAACTTTCCAATATAACTTTTGATATAAATTTGTTCCTATTTAATTAATTATTAATTATTATTCTACCGAATGTTTGAATTATTATCGAAGACGCCATTGGTGTTTCATTAATTACTATCCTTTACGCAATTAATTTATGAAACTTTATGCACTCATTATAAAAATAATATTCTTGCGAATCTTCTCATATAACTTTTGATCACATTTTGATTCTAGTTTTGTTTAGTATTAAATATTTTCACGGAAGGTCGCGATGGTCGTCGTTACGAAATCATAGACGCCATCAAACGATAATTAATAACATACAATTTAGAGTTAAAGTCTTTACAAAGGTTATATAGGAATGTTGCCCGAAGTTCCAGCTTTGCAATGAAATTATAAAAGTTCATAAATTAATTACAGAAATTGAGTAATTTATTAACTTTTCTCTGTCGGAGCCCTTCTATCCTTTTCTATCCCCACTCTATCCTTGCCTGTCACGTGACAAGCTCTGCGACGACCTCCTCGCCTATTCTATATTCCTATCACTTTCGTGATTTTTGAGCCCAAATCATAGATGGCGCTGATCGAAGGCGCTTGAATTTGAATCGGTTATTATCCTAACAAATTAATTCGGCAGTGGAAAATTAACAAATCTTACGTTTCAGTAATTAATTCATGAATTTTTATGGTTGCATCGCAAAGCTGAAACTATAGGCAACATTCTTTTATCATTTCTGAGAATAATTTGATGCTAATTAATTTGTTATTCATTATTAATTGAAGGTGTACGTGATTTCGTACCAACAACCATGATCTTTTGAGAAAATATTAAATATTGGACAAAACTAGCTGTACAATGTGAACAAAAATGTATGAGAAGATGCCCAAGGATATTCTTTTATAACGTGTGCATGGAATTTATGAATTGATTGTATAAAGGATAATAATTATTGTCAAACGATCAATGCCTTCGGTATCAGCACAATAATTATTACAAAATAATTAATTAAAAAAGGAATTAATTTATCCAGAGTTACCAAAGGGGTCAAATGCATAAAAGAAATAAATATATACAATTACCTTCCTATCTGAATGAAATCAATACTAACTTCTGCCAGAAACAACTATCAGTTTGGAATATTTTATGCATGAGACCACTTTAGTAATTCTAGTATTGAAATGAACAAAACTCTTAGTATAAATATTATGCTGTATCATTTATTCAATTATATTGTCAATACAAATCTTAATCTGTAATATTCATTGCGTACTTCTTCTGGAGTTTACTTTCCTTGAAACGAATCTGCAAACAAAATTGCTCTATTACTCTTAGATGTCGAAGAACATTAGTTTCTCAAAAAACGTGTAACTCATATGGGAGATCCTTCTCCTACTCACTTTCCATATGTTGTTGTATTCATTGCTGTTACAAAACTTTTATTCTGTAGATAAGTTTCAAAACATGCAGCCTCTATCCACAATTTCTTTTCCATTTCAATCGTACAGGAATGCTCATGTATTATTCAGTAATGTTCGATTCAGCCCTTCCATTCAGTCGAGATGTATACAGTGTCGTATTATCTAGTATAATTACTTTCTGTCTTCAGCAATTCTTGAATTTTCGCCTGGTAACCCCTCCTGCTTCCATTATCGCATCTAAATCTGTATGTTATTCCACTTTGCTCCTACTGCTGTAACATACTTATACAATTTTTGTCATGCATCAGTATTTGATTTCATAAGATAAATCCTCACAAAATTAGTAAAATCTAAGACTATCATCACATACCTATTTCTGTTACATGTCTCCAGTTCCATAGGCCCACACATATATCAGAATGACTTTTTCCAAATAATTGGACTTCTTACATGTCCCACGGGGAGAGTATACGTCTTAAGCCTCGTCTTTTCTTCTTACTCCAAGAAATTTTACTGATTTTTATTCTAATCTGCCACAACTGTAACAATTAATTTCTTTGTTACCTTTGTTGTTTTTCCAACATACATATGCAAGATATTTAATGGAATTGTACTTGAAACATCTCTTCTCCTGAGGTTTGAAGGCTACAGATCTGCTTATCCCCTTGCTTTCTTTGCAATCAGTTCAGTTTTGAGATTATCTTTTTCCATTTCTTCTTTCTGCATTAACTCCCAGGTATTTGCAAATACACGTTCTAGAAATATACATAAGATTTCAGTTATAAGCATTCTTTTTTCTATTGCAACAAAAACACTTTTCTATAGCAATCTTATTTACTGCTAACTAATTATTAAATTAAACATTGTATAAGAATGTTGCTTATAATTCCCACTGTGCAGCTATAAATGTTCATGAATTAATTACAGAAACTTGGAAATTTATTAATTTTCTACTGCCGAATAAATACAAATTTCACCGCCTGCGATCAACGCCATCTATGAATTGGACTCAAAAATCAAGAAAGTGATAGGAATATAGAATATGCAAGGAGGTCGCCGAAGAGCTAGACACGTGATAGACAAGGACAGAGAGGGGATAGAAAAGAATAGAATGGCTCCGGCAGTGAAAAATTATTAATTGCTAAATATATGTAAACTATTTATGAACTTTTATAATTTCAATGCAAAGCTGAAACTTCAGGCTGCATTCTTATATAATTTTCGTAAAGAATTTAACTCTAAATTGTTAGTTATTAATTATTGCTTGATGGCGTCCATGATTTCCTAACAACGACCATCACGACCTTCCCTGAAAATATTTAATACTAAACGAAACTAGAATCAAAATGTGCACAAAAGTGATATGTGAAAATTCTTGTAGGATCTACCGTTACGATGCAATTATAAAATGTCTAGTGGAGCTGCACTTGAAACACCACTTCTCCTGAGGTTTGAAGGCTAGAGATCTACTTTTCCCCTTGCTTCCTCGGCAGTCAGTTCAGTTTTGAGATTATCTATTTCATTTTCTTCTTTCTGTGTTAACACTCTGGCATTTGCAAATACACAATCTAGAAATATACATAAGATTTTAGTTATAAGCATTGTTTTTTCTATCTTACTCTCTAATGCATATAATTTGAAAACTTACCTGTCAGCCACATAATGTGCGTTACAATATCACGGTTAAATTTATATTTATACATGAAAAATTCCTCTGTAACGGAATATACTTGTTATTCTTATCCTTCTCATAGACATTGCTGAATGTTACCCAGATTTTTGCCTTACTGCAACATTTCAATTCTATATTGAATTTATCTTTTCTTTTCATAACTATCATTAATTATTCGTTTTCCATTTCTTCAATAATCCTTATATTTGCATGAGTTACAATTAGACATCGATGCTACACACCTTTCTTTGTTAATCCATATGCGTCCTCGTTTATGTTTTGTGATCCATATAATATACATTTCTTCTTCTTGATGTTTTCAATTGAACTACTCCATTTTCTTTATATACATCGACTTCATCTTTCTGAAACTTAACAGATTAGTGTTGGTCATTGTCTTTGATCACTGATACCAATATTTACTCGAATCAGGAACACAACATACCTTTCAATCTGACCGCAATCTCCATATCTCTGCATCTTACAAAGCCATCTTCCTTTCTCAATCCTTATTTCACCACCAAATATATCCGTCCTGCATGTCATATGGCAAGTAGGCCTAGAATCCAAAAGACATATGGTAACTTATACCATTATATTACTGCGACAATCATTCCTTGCTATAAAAAATAATTCTTACCATATTTTTCTCCTACTGCATGTGCCCGTATATTTCAACAGAATATATTACTTACAGAATCAGGCTCTGCTGTCACTACTAAACGATAGAAAAAGAATGGCTCATATCTTACACTATTTATTTGCGACTGAAGGTTATGTTAAAAGAAACACAAAACCTTTTACACGATGCACGCACACCTCACCGGCCACACAATGGCTCCCACGTTTTTCTGCAACCTTTTACGCACTTCTGGAAAATAATAGGCCAACAAATTAGGGAACAGTTTGTTGTATCGAGTGATAGCGAAGTAACCCAAACAAAACTCGAACCTTAGAAAATCTAAGCCACGAGAGATAACGATGCAGCATGACCTGCCATACCCTACCCCTTTCGGCACTGTATTTAAAAAAAACAAGGCAAGAAACGAATAAAAACCACTGATTCCATTAAAGAAGGGAAGAATCAATCGAGTGATAATGATAAATCAAGATCAAAAATAGAGGTTTCAAAGAACTAAGCCACGAGCGATAACGACGCAGTACGACCTGTCACACGCGGTCACTTCCGGCACTGTATTTGGGAAAAAAACGGCGAAAATCGAATAAAAACCACTGATTCTATTACGAAAGAGCCCGTTCTACCGAATGATAATGAAAAATTAAAATCAAAAACAGAAGTTTCAAAGAACTAAGCCACGAGAGATAACGTCACACCACAACCTGTCACACGCGTCCACTTCCGGCACTGTATTTAGAAAAAAAACGGCGAAAATCGAATAAAAACCACTGATTCTATTACGGAAGAGCCCGTTCTACCGAATGATAATGAACAATGAAAGCCTAAAACAGAAGTTTCAAAGAACTAAGCCACGAGAGATAACGTCGCAGTACGACCTGCCACGCCCTTCCACTTTCGGCACTGTATTTAGGAAGAAAACGGCGAAAATCGAGAAAAGATAGGTCTGCTTAGTAGAAAAGAGTATACTGTGGTTAGTCGTAATAAAATATTCCAATACGATGCAGGAATTTCATATATCTAAGCGAAGATAGGTAAGGGGATAATTCAATTTTACACGAACATACACTTCCGTCACTACACGTCGAAAATGAGTGTTCCAAATCGGAAAGAAGTTGGCTTACTAATCGGGAAACATTCTATTCTAACGAATGATATCGTAATATGGCAATGCAAGCCCGAAATTTCCAATATCTAAACAATTACGATAACGCGTAACGCACAGCACAATTTGATACACACTTGCACTTGCATCACTTTATTTCACATATGTACCGTCGAAATCGAAGAAAGAATAGGAAGAAACTACTTTGCCGAGCAATGCTAACCAATATTCCAGTGGTCCATCGAGTTCTGGAATCTACAATCGATGACACGTGACTATTCTGTTCTATTATATGATTCGCACTTACACTAATTCACGTCGCACATGATCGTTAGACGATTTGCACTATGTAACTTCACTTTTTTCCACATGTCGTATATTGCAGTTACTTATCCTGTTCTTGGTAATGTTCTCTCGATTTCTTAAACTTCTGTTGTGATCCTTTCGTAAATATCACGAAGATGTTACAAAAGTCGTTCAATGTTCCGAAATAATAATTGATGTTGCGTTGTTGAATATTTATTTCGTCAGTTGCAGTAATTAAAACACTAATCAATGATGACACTACTTTACGAAACGTGTTGTCCCGACACTGAAACTTTTACTTTCACGCGCGTAAACATTTATCCATTTGCTACCGGCATGATGGATTGGCGTCGACTAGAAGGGGGCTGCGATTGGACAGGCTATGCTTGTTTTCGCGGGAAGATGCTTCGTGCTTGAGACAGCCATGTACTAAAGTATCCATGTAGAATATCAGACAATGTCTTATATTTATTAATAACATTGTTTGCAAATTCAAAGATGTTTCTGTTATGAAAATAATAAATTAAGAACTACTTATTTTCCACTATAGATAACTTATAAATTACTTATAATTAATTATTTAATTATAAAAATATATTGTATAGTAATATATAATCTTATGTATTAGTTACAAAATTTGATACCTGAGCAGTGTGACCATTTTTATTGAACATATTTTTCAAAAATTCTGCGAATGCACGATTATTAACGTGTGAAAGCATTCTAACATGTATAATGTGTAGATATAAGTTACGTAAATTCGTAAAATTTGTTAAAAATTTTGCTCTTTGTAACTTTAAAATGTTGTTTCAAACACTTATATGTTAAAAACTATTGTTACGGAGAATTAAATGGCACTTTTATATTGTTTCTATAATGTGTGCATGTAATTCATGAATTAATTGCATAGAAGTTAGTAATTAATGGAGAGTCAATATCATCTTCGCTACGAGTTCATGTCCTCTGTGCAATAATTATTAATAATTAATTAATTAATTGAGGAAAAATTTTTAAATGCATAAATTATTGTAAATATATATTTGCTTCTGACAATATTTCGTTTACATTTCATTCAGATTTTAATTATACATACTTATTTATTTTATGCTTTTGACCTTTTTACTTATTCTAGTGTTAAACTGAATCATATTCTTCAGTAATACAAAGATTATGCTGTATCATTTATTCAATTACATTGTCAATACAAATCTTAATCAATAATATTCAGTGGGTAATTCTTGCACAGTTTACTTTCCTTGAAACGAAGCTACAAACAAAATTGCTCTATTACTTTCAGATGTCGAAGAATATTAGTTTCTTCAAAAACGTGTAATTCATATGTGGCATCTTCCTCCTAAGCACTTTCTATATGCAGTTGTATTTATTACTGTTGCAGAATTTTTATTCTGTAGATAAGTTGCAAAATACATAGCGCTCATGTATTATCCAATAATGTTACATTGAGTCCTTCCTTTCAGTTGAGGATATTATGTTTCTAGAACATTATTTTACCACTCTTAGAATTATCTTACCACATTTTGAGTTATCGAATGTATTGACATTAAATTCTGTCTCAAGTTTGAAACATACAGAACATTTCCAAATATACAGCTGTCTAACTCAATTCTATCTTTCACTATAGTTTCCATGAAAATGTTTCTCTTTGCTGATTCAATTTCTGTCCCTATTGCTTCTTATTCCTTAAAATATTCTAGCTTGTTCACCATATGGCTGATTATTCTAGAGTCCAAAATCAATTGTTTTGTTCCATTGTCCTCTGTCAAGAAGCTTCTTCTCTTTCTTCTTTTCTTCTTGATCTCCTTTGCTTTCCTTCATGTTTTTAAAATAACAGTCTTTTTCCAAATGATTACATTTCTTACATGTCCCACACGGAGACCACACTTCTTGAATCTCGTCTTTCCTTCCTAATCCTAGAAATTTTTCTGATTTTTATCCTAATTTTACACAACTAAAATATTTAATTTCTTTGTTACCTTTTTTGTTTTTCCAACATTTGAAGCACCTCTTCTCTTGAGCTTTGCATGCTATAAATCATTTTGATGATCTTGCTTTCTTGACAATCGCCTGAGTTGTGAGATTATCTATTCTCCTTTCTTCTTTCTGCATTAATCCCACACAGTTGCAAATACACGATCTGGCAGTGTATATAAGATTTTAGTTATAAACATTGTTTATTCTACTTTACGTCCTAATGCATGTAATTTGAAAACTTACCTGTCAGCCACGCAGCGTGGATTACTATATCATGTTCTGTTGTTTTGTATCCTTCTCACAGATATTGCTTAATTTTACCCATATCTCGTAACTTGACGTACAGATTGGTACATCAAGTAATAATACCTTCCCTATGGTTGAAACTATCAAATTTTGTAATTACACATTCTTAACGAATCTTGTTTGCAATTTCCTACATTTCTTAATTCTTTCATTATATGTCGATACAAACCTTAAGACCATAGCGTGAAGGTCACTCTAAATTTTCAAATATGATATCCATCTTGATCCTGTCATCTATTGATACATCCAATTTCCTTCTCGAATTTTGTTTTCTGCATTCGAACACGTGGCTTACATTCTGTTGACAGTCCATAACCTGTTGATTTATTTTTTTATTTAAAACATGCACAACCCACACATATTGCACCGTACATTACTCACTCGAGGTGCCCTTTTGTTTTCATCGCTATCACAATCTCATGTCATTGCCTCCAGTTATAGATTAATTCGTCGTTTACAGTCGAAAATATCCATCACACAATTACCGCCAATAATATTATGTATCGGGAGCACGTATCCAAAATTAATAACCGATTCAAATTCAAGCGCCTTTGATCTGCGCCATCTATGAGATTGGACTGGAACCTTGAACCGTTGTTGTCCTTTGAATTTTCATTCAGTACTAGAAAATTAATAAACTGCTCAATTTCTGCTATTAATTTATAACCTTTTATAATTGCATCGTAAAGCAGATCCTTCAGGAACATT
Source organism: Eufriesea mexicana (assembly GCF_001483705.2). Classification (NCBI taxonomy): domain Eukaryota; kingdom Metazoa; phylum Arthropoda; class Insecta; order Hymenoptera; family Apidae; genus Eufriesea; species Eufriesea mexicana. The sequence goes on along the minus strand of NW_016909136.1, from coordinate 316,131 downwards.
CTCATATAACTTTCGATGTAAATTTGTCCCTAATTAATTAATTATTAATTATTATTCTACGGAGTGATTGAATTTTTGTTTGACATAGTAATAGTTTTCTATTAATTACTATCCTCTACGCAATTAATTTATAAAACTTTATGCACTCATTAGTAAGACAATATTCTTGCGAATTTTCTCATATAACTTTTGATCACATTTTGATTCTAGTTTCGTTTAGTATTAAATATTTTCACGGAAGATCGTGATGGTCGTCGTTAAGAAATCATGGACGCCATCAAGCAATAATTATTAACTAACAATTTAGAGTTAATTTCTTTACGAAAATTATATATGAATGTAGCCTGAAGTTCCAGCTTTGCAATGAAATTATAAAAGTTCATAAATTAATTACGGAAATTGAGTAATTTATTAATTTTTCTCTGTCGGAGCCTTTTTATCCTTTTCTATCCCCACTCTGTCCTTATTTGTCACGTGACAAGCTCTTCGACGACCTCCTCGCCTATTCTATATTCCTATCACTTTCTTGATTTTTGAGCCCAAATCATAGATGGCGCTGATCGCAGTCGGTAAAATTTGTATTTATTCGACAATAGAAAATTAATAAATTTCGAAGTTTTTGTAATTAATTCATGAACATTTATAGCAGCACAGTAGGAATTATAAGCATCATTCTTATACAATGTTTAATTTATTAATTAGCTAGTAGTATATAAGATTGCTATAGATAAGTGTTTTTGTTACATAATATTCTTATTATTATGTAATTAATATATTGCATAAGAAAGCGTAGAAAATAAATTTTTTTATTGAAAAATTTTATTTACAATCGTTTATTTACATTGTTTTGATAGATGAGAAATTAATTCAAAATAAAAAGTAAATTGAAGGGGAACTCTAACTATGGACGGGGATCGAACTCCGGGTCTTCCAGTACAGAAATTTTTGACAGCTACCACGTCACTTGAAAATTAATGGAGATAAATCTGTAGTTATAAGTAATAAAACTTTAATCGTAAATATCTTATAAATTATTGGGTAGATGCGGCTATAATTATATATAATCTTGAACTGCATGACGAACGAAATCTATAAACCTTTAAAGTTTCAACTAAATTTGTGACCCGAAGGACTTGCACTCGTCTTGTTAGTAAGTATAATGTGGATTGCATATATTTTAGTTGCGAATATTGGAAATAATACGGAATAATATCGAAAGCAACTTTGTATTTAACGAACACTTATTTTGACAGTATTTCGTTTCAATAATTCTTTATGTGAATATTGATATTTTAAGTTAATTATACGTACTTATAATTTCCAAATCTTTTTTTTCGTATGATAATGTTTTATTATTCTGCTGTTTTCTAATTACCAGAATAAGTGATAAATAAGTGGTGAATAAATGTAATGAAATTCCCAAGTGTTATGTTATTATGCAGTATAATATGCAGTTCAGTTTTGGAATAATGCCATTCCATACTTAATGAAATTTTTCCATCTAAAAGATCCTTCTTTTTTAATGCTGCAGTTTAATAAATAATTAATATTACAAGGATATTTTCTTTATTTTACTGCATTTTATAATACTGTGCTTCTAATTACTAAAATAAGTAAAAAGTACCAAGTAAACGTAAGTTCTGAGGTGTTGATTATGAAATGGATTCTTAATTCTTAATTGTAGATGCTATGAAATTATAAAATTAAAATAGCAAATAATGTCTTATTGTTATTGCCATTTCGCTTATTCTTTCTTAATTAAATTAAATTACAATCTCGTGTGAACACATTCGTAGATGAACAGAATGATATTCGATGAATAGGACGTACCGAAAAATATTGTTGACAAAGCTAAATACCTAAGTACCCTCTTGTTAAAAATTTCTCGAGAAAGACTAAACGGGACTATGAGGATAATTTGCATAAACTATTTGTAGCCAGAGGCAGTGATTTGTATCGGTCTTTTTGTACAGAAATTATATGCAATCTGGGGCAATCATCTACATGAATATTAACAGAGCACAGATAGCACTATACGATTATTGGAGGGCTGTGAGGTATTTAGTACTTAAACATTCTTATGATGTACTTATCGTTGTTTAACGTTATACCTTGTCATAAATACGTCATTAGAGGGTGTAGCTGAGCGTTATAAAATCTCAATGCTTGCATTATGTATGCATCAAATTGTTAATACTACTTGTACATGTAGATAATTGATGCAATGGAATTATTAACCGTCGAATGTACAAATGTATTTATATAATTATCTTTAATTAAATCGTTCGTTAGATAAATATTCTACTCAATGTTGGGTAATAAATTTATTTAAAACAATTATTTACATAATTGTTTTACATCTGTGTTCTTTATTCTTTCTTTATCTAGATTTTTGTATTTCTGTGATAAAAAGGAACAAGATTAATTACAAATTATAACACATTTAATGGAAATTAAATCGACAATACATTTTGTATAGCAAGTACTCAATTTATATGGAAAAAGAATAAATAATATAAGCTATTTGTGAAAGGTATTTAGTATTCATTTCGACGAAGTATTTCTGAAAAACTATATATGTACTCTCTTCTGCACATTTGCATATTTATCTATCGGATAAGACACTATTATCGAGAATGAAACATTTTTCAAAAAAAATCATTACGAGTGATCATCATTACAAGTACATTTGTAATGTTATAACATTGTATGTTTATTTATCTAATAAATGACTTTTTGTCAAAAATTAATCAAACGAGTCATCGTTTTCTCTAAAACGAAATTCCTATCGAATTATTTATACGAAATTATTTATACGAAATAATTATTACACTAAAGGAAGAATCGATATTGATTATTATCATAGCTATATTCAAAAAAGAAGAATATATATTACATTCTTTTAAAGAATATATTTTGGAGAAATACATACAAAAGGAAATACGAAAGGATATAGTACATTTTGGAGAATATATGAATCCACAGTCATTTAAAAGGAGCCAAAATAAAAGGAGTCAAATATTCATTATCAATAGTAATGGATTCATTATTAATCAACAAAGGAATAAAGTATTGAAACAGCAATAGAATAAAAATAATAAAAATAATTTACAAATAATTATTATTAATATATATTATCGATTATTTAAACAACCGATGAAGCCAATTTGTGGTAAAAAAAATTGTAATTAATCGTCTACACAAAATACCCGTGTATTCGTGACACAATCTACAATGCAATACACCTTCGCGTAATTTCACAAATAATTAATAGCCTAAGTCTATTTACAGCTCCGAAGCTATAATAAAAGATTAATAGTCCCATACGTCAATAAAATCCAAAGCTATATAAAAATCAACCTGTCCTGTGACGTGTACACGTACTCAACATTTTTCCTCGATCCTTTTTCGGCTTGTATTGCAACAACCTTCAATTTGATTTAAACACGTGTCTGATACTTACTTCTCCGTGCACTCCACACCTTTCTTCATTTCGCTTTGGAACGTTTTACTCGTCTCTATTCTTGCATGCTTCTTTTACCCTTTACGGACATAGTGTATGTATAACTGCACCCCAAAGAATGAAATCAACGTTGTGAAATAGTTTCGTGGCAATCTCATGAATTGACGAAGGTGCATAGGGTGTCCCGCGTAATTAGGATAAGCAGGTATCCTTCCAATAGTTGAAGATGGAATGGAAACGTAAGAAGTTAATATTAAGCGATGCAGGATGGAGTAAGAAAATAATTTTGTGATTTTTTCGTAGGACAAAAATAACTGTACTGTTATAATTATAGAAATAATTTTGTGATTCTTTCATAAGACAAAAATTATCGTTTTATTGTAACTATAGAAATAATTTTGTGATTCCTTTATAAGACAAAAATTATCGTTTTATTGTAACTATAGAAATAATTTTGTGATTCCTTTATAAGACAAAAATTATCGTTTTATTGTAACTATAGAAATAATTATGTGATTCCTTTATAAGACAAAAATAATCGTTTTGTTGTAACTATAGAAATAATTTTGTGACTCTTTTATAGGAACAAAATTATCGTCTTATTGTAATTATAGAAATAATTTGTAATTCTTTTATAGGAACAAAATTATCGTTTTATTGTAATTATAGAAATAATTTTGTGACTCTTTTATAGGAACAAAATTATCGTTTTATTATAATTATAGAAATAATTTTGTGATACCTTTTTATATATACAGTGATATTAAAAATTTTCTTTTTTTTAGAATAAAAGTATATTAGTTTCTTGGACGTATAAAATGGAAGACTTTTTGCTTTCTATGAGAGGTCTTATGATATATGTATATGCATGCCTTGAAGCTACTAGATACATACTGAAATCATTAATTTTTATTACGTGTCTAAGTATTGTATACATGAATAATGATAATTAAAATGTTTTATTATATTTATGTTTAATTGCAGAAGGAAATCCCACAAAATACTAACACACTTATAAGTCTATAGTGTTTTGTTACACTTCACATATTAAAATTCATTAATGTTCTTAGTGAATTAGAACTGTACGAATATTTATTATGCGCATATTTTGAGCAATTTATATATATTTGTTAATAATTTCATAATGCATATTGATATATTATCCTTTGTATAGAAAATTGTTCTACAGACATCTAAAAATATATAGATTGTTTATTGATGAAATTTTGTTAACAATGCCTAACAATGCTCTTCCTGTAATGAAGTACCGTACTTTTCACACTAACTGTAAATTGTAAATTGTAAATGCTGCCTCGCAGCAGCGAATTTAAAGAGCAGTTATTTATATATTTTTAAGAAATACATTTTTATTAATGTATAAAACTTTGTTTAATATAGGAGCATTCAAAATCTATATTCCATATATTACACTATCAACTAAAAATGTTTGGTAACACTAATATATTTAAAATACTGTCTTTTAATATAAGACATTTTTTCTACTATATATTAAATAATAATAAAAAAACCTAATTTTTCGAATTATCCGACTGCATTGCGATATAGATTACTTCAGATTTACGTCAACTTTTAAATATCCCAATATAATTATCACGCAGTCACTTATTCGCCAGACTATATACATCATTTCCCAACCAATACATTCAAATCCCTTAAATCATTCAAACTACCAATTCACATCGATTCTCAAATTGCAAAAATATTTCGTGCACTTTGCTCGATTCGCGCGTTCCACAGATCCAAGCGATCGCAGCGCTCCACCATATACGCCTACTCGAAGAAACAGAACAACTCCCCTAACGCACAGGACGATCACGCGATACAGCCGTTTACCCAATACACGGTGGAAAGTGACGAAATCTTTTAGCGGCTTCCAACTAGTCTCTCAGTGAAAAGTCTTCCGATTCGACAACGAAATGTGTACTCTATTTTCGAGATAGCTCCGACAGATAGCCGCGTTTCCTGCGCGAGACGGAAGGAGACGCGCTTACGGCTGAGCAAACGGCCGAAAAGAGAGGTTAGAGGGAAGCGCTGGGACAGGGAAAGGAGAGAGAGAGCGACGCACGCGTGGCGATAAAGAGTGGGAAGGAAAGGGAACGAGGGAAGCTAACAACGGGCCGATTCAGAGCCCTCGCTCGGCTACCTTCCTTCCCTGACCCGCCGCTCGCCGCGCCATCTACCTCGGTCCTGGCGCTTTTTTTCCTCTTGTGAACAAACATCGCCTGGTATCTACACCCGCACGACTAGCGGCGGCAAGTTGCGTGAAGTGTGCACGATAGCACGTGCCTTCACGCTTGCTTTGCGCACTGGTGTTACACTCTTCGACGTATAGGCGACGTAGAAGGATATGCACGAATTACGGGAATTCCGAGGCAATTGCAGGAAGTTCATGATTGTTTGATTTTACGTGGGGTAGGCTGGAAGGTGCTGGTTCTGGATGGCTAGCGTGGGGGATTAGGGAAGTCTGGTATTTATTATTGTTTGATCATAAGTTTGGTGCGAGTATCGTAGAGTATTTCGAAGAAAATTTATTTGGGGTTTAGTTATGAATATTGTTGGCGTATACAGTTATCGATGTACGAGTATATCGTTTTATGGCCATGTATACGAATGCACATTTCTGTTTTCTTTTTAAATTATCGAAATGAAAATGGGAGATATTTCAGGAACACTTGGTGATGTATTTGACCATTGTATTATTTTTATGGTACAACACGTTTGAATTTATGCTTAGTTAGTACTTTTGATATGCGAACAGTGAATTTAGATTTAACGCAATCAACGATATATATGTTTAATTTCTGTACAATCTCCTAATTGCACGGTGCATAACGGGGCCTTTTCTAAAAAATCATGTTAGAAAAGTTTGGTGTTAGAAATCATTTATTTCCAATAGTTAATTAGGACTGTATAGCATGATATAGTACCATTTTTGTAAACATTCGTCCACTTATAACATCACTACGCGACTTTGAAGCAGGCGAATTCGTTACGTGAAACTATCATCCTCTCTTATAAATGCAACGTCCATTATAATTGAGCGTGAATGATACAATAAAATATATACAATAGACGACGTGATTTTCTTCATTAGCATACATTCATACATGATCAATGTATAATACGTATCTTTTAATTATTAATGCATATAATATAATCAACCTGTAGGATGTTCGCAAAACATATAATTGGGAAACAAGATATATGGGACATATGTTTATATTAACAGCCGCAAGTGATTACGCATAACCTTTCCGCTTGTTACCTAAAATAATGGCGATATTGCACGTGGACAGTCTATACAACGGAATAATGACAGCAATCTGGGAAAGGAAGCAGCGATTACGAAGTTTTCGGTAACACGTAACAATTTCATTAGTACTTAACGCAACGAGAAACAGAATCACGGCGGTATTGCATTTCCGGTCGCCTACATAGCAGCTCGGTTATATAGACTCGAATAAACGTGCAATCAAACTATTATCGATTTACGAGGCACGCGATGATCCACGTAGCAAGAAAAAGGAATCGAGAAAAGAAGAGAAAAAGAAAAAGAAGGAACCGAGGAACAAGACCGACTTAACCTTCGCGTTACAATGTTCGTGCGATCGGTTTCTCGTGCAAACTGATATTTATGGTACCCTCATGGTGTCGACGCTTGTACATTACGGTGTGCAGTGCGTGAGCGCAAACCATAATCCGTCCGGCACGGTTTCGCTTTGGTACGTGAGAAGTAATTGAAGGGTGTCGGTACTTTTGCACGGGTCAGTCGTGTTAACGATTCCTCGGCCAAATATTAAAGATCGTTCCTGCTTTCCTCGCGAAGCGAACATCGCGCTCCTTACGGATGTCCTTGACACATTGGCTCGTTTCCAGCCATGGGTACATCACGGGAGTAAGTAATTGCGAATAGCGTAAAACGGTCCCGTTACACCACACGCCCTCCTTTCGTTTATTATCTCCGAGGCTTCTTTTATTGCCAGTAAGTGAAAAAGTGGAATATATTGAAAGTCCAGGCGAACACGTGCCTAACGACGTAACAGCATACTCTCGTGCCTTTCACGGCTTAGCTTCGACGTCGCACAGTGGGGAATTTCGCCCAAAAGCTGGCCAAATGTCAATTTCTCAAATGTAAAAGCTGTTATATACACGTGGGAATGGGTGCAGGGAGATAAAGCTTTCCCTTTCTTCTTAATAATATTTATTATATTGATTAAAATACAGCTCATTACGCAACTTACAACTTTCACGACTAAATCTCAATAGCAAATCTCTTGTGACACTCTACTGACATTCTCTCTAATAGTCTCTCTGACACTTTTCTCAACTAATTTCTTGGCATCTCTCTTTATGTCCATGCACGCCGTACACTTTTATTAGGCACTTTTAAGCGTCCAAAAATTCTAGAAACTTATTCATTCCTCTCGCACTACTAACAGCCTAACCTAAACATCTGGATCCACTACCGCACCGTTTCACTCATCAATCGCGCTGACAATTACTCGGCCCACTCACCAATACCACATACATTTCAATGAATGCAACGTCACCTGAAATTTTGAAATATAGCAACCAATTATTAAAATATATTTCATCAAAGTTGACGAAATTCAATACGTCTTAGGATTTATAGCATATTCCATGTACTAGCACATCTTGTGTTTAAGAGATTTGGTTTTAAATATTTTTCCCATACTTAAATAAAGAATTAGAAAAATAATCGTGTTACTCGCGAGATTTTATTGGAAGTTGAGTTGCACCATGTAATGGATCATCTCAGGTATGGAATATGGTGGCGCGGCGAGTGTGACTTTGAGGTTATGTTCGAAGAGCAGCAGAGGTCGCTACTACGTGTTACGCATACGAGCGAATGTAATCTCGTACAAATTTAGTTCGTGAAGAGAACATGGCGTAGAGAACATGACAGTAGCAAGAGTTCTTGAGTCACGGATCGGCGATTTTCGTCTGTGCACCTTTATCCGTGCACTTTTTGTTGTTGAACAGCTCGTCACGTCTGGACGATTTCAACAGCGATCGTGGATTCCGACTATACAGGGGGTAAGTTCAGAGTCCCTGCAGACGATGATTTTATGGTCTAATGACTGGACGATACCAGACACGGTACTGGTTCGACCTTTACCGGAACAAGAGCAAGTGGTCCTGGACCAGGAAACTGCTTCTTTATAGCTATTCGTTTTTATGGGGTTTAAAGGGAACAAATTTTTATTTAGACAGCCCTTTCATTGATGCAATGTTTTTATTAAATATGCACCTTAATTTTTGCTTTAGAACATATTTTTTAAAATTCTATTTAAATATTTGATCAATTTTTTTTAGGATTCATTTAAATATAATCCAGACGTAAATTCTGTATAAATTCTGGCTAAATATTACAAAACAAGAGAAGTTCTATTTTTAATTAATTTTTACATTATTTTAGTATCATTTTATTTATATAGTCATTAATTATACAGGGTGTCCTAAAAAAAATGTATACACGCTTTAATACCTTATTCTTTCCTTTTCTTTCTTTTTTACTGTTTTTATAATCACGCAAAGTGTGTATACATTTTTTTAGGACACCCTGTATTTATATTATATTCAGAATTTCTCGAGATAGGAGTATTTTCCGATTATCTCATTATCACAGTCTATTCTTTATGTATTATTTTATATTAGAAATGAAGATTATGAAATATCGAATGTACTTAATTTTTTACCAATATCGCAATTTTGTAAACAAAAATAAATTAAACTTTGAATATCATGAAAGATGATTTTGATAGATAAAATCGTCTTTCCTCAATATAATTGCTCAATTATATAATTAAATGCGAATATCTTAAATTACAACTTCCAAATAATTAAATTCTTATTTTTAAATTATTAGTAGTATGAAAATTCAAAAATTATAACACATCTAATTTGAAAACATTAAAATTAAATTATTAACCCCTTTTTATCGTAAAGCATATCTTGTATCATAATTCACACCACAGGTGACCACATTAAGTGAAATTATTAAAATAAAAATTCTAATAATACAAAATATAAATTATAAAATAAACAATTTTAAATTTAATACAATGTAATAATTCATATGTTAATCTAGGACTGATTTCTTTTTATGCTCATACCTGTTACTTCTATACTTTCTACTTATAATAAAGAAGCTTTTAGCTGCTACTTCCCAAAAGCAAAAACGTCTTCTAGTGCAAAAGGTTAAAATGGACATAAAAATCTGTAAAATTATTCAGCAACTGATACTTAGAATGTAAAATTCCTCCAATAATATTAAAATTATTACAAAATAGGACAAAATCAGTTACATAAAATATAATTTACCCCAGCCTGATCGCATTGCAAAAGATTTAAAAGATACGCAATAATATTCGATAATGGCCTCTTCTCCTCAAAGGACCGCTTTTTTCGCGGAGATTAAAATATTACAAAATACTTTCTACGAAACTTAATGCATCGTGAATTCTCGAGATAGTCGTATAATTTCGTAAAATTGCGGCTTAATTTCGTTTGAATTTTCTCCCGTTCCGAAATTTTGTAATATAGCTTTAATCAACGTATTATCAGCTACTGTTCCAGTTCTCGTCCAGCTGATTTCCATAATACATCGGGCACACTGATCCAAGCGTTGGACGGATACCAAAATTATTGTTATTATCTGCGAAGGCACGCGTTTCCTGGTGAAGCTGTGTCTGTGTTCGTGACTCGTGCAAGTACTTAAGTAGCGTTCGAGCGGCACGGTCACCTGCCTTCACGCTGGAGTGACTTGTAAATCACTCCACCAAAACTAGGGTACGTGCCGCCGCGGCAGACAAAGAAGAACCACGAAAAAAGGAGGGAAAAACTGTTGCTTAATCGAGACAAAACAATGCTGGACGAGACGAGGTTCTTTCTTTCGTTGTCTTCGATCCTTCCTAACCCTTGTCACTCACTGATCGCTGATCTCAAAGAGGTTAGAATCGCTGGTTTTACATTAGCATAAGCTACTGTTGATTTTATACTGAATACTTTCTCCCGGTTTTTGCCATACGTGATATTGTTAGTACTATGCTAGGGGGAATCCAAATTTCAAATTTCTTAAAATTCTTTGATTTTCATTTAAAAATTAATCTACCTAACGTTCAGATATAATTCGAATTCTAAATTTCTTAAGGTTCGTTGATTTTCATTTAAAAATTAAGCTTCGTAACGTTATTTTCACACTTTAGTGCAAAAAAATTAGCTCACCGTGAATTTCCAATCTCGATTTTCTCGAAAAGAAACTTTAATTGAAAAAATTGTATTTTTCATTTTCGAAGCATTTTTAGATATAGAATACATCTTGCTTGTACCACCAGCTGCCAGAGACCCTGTATAATTTTTTTATTATTAAACCCAATCCTAAACCTAATTTTTTTATTATTAAACCTAATCCTCATAATTTGAGATGAAATTGAAGGTACGAAGGATGTTTCCCTTATAGTGGTTACAGATAATTTTATAACGTTGATCTTGTTATCTAATATTCCATATTATTCTACTCCATAATATTCTTTTCATTTTTAATTATTGTTTAAGGTCGTATTGACATGTTTGGTCACGAACGACCATCGCAAGTTTACACGTGATAATTTTAGAACATAGGATATACATTAATGTTTTTTAGAAATAAATGAGGAAAGTTATATTACTTATAGAAGAAGAAAACAAAAAAGTAAGTATTATAGTATTCGAAAAATTTGTGTAGATTAAAGGTAGAACTATACACCTGTAATTAACTATACCATATAAGCATATTTCTATCTGAATAGAAATAAAAATTAATTCGGTCAGAAAATCAACGTACACTTTCAGTACTTTCGGCAATTGGAAAAATATTCAAAACCAATTATTTTATCTAATTTAATGATTTTAGTGTTAAAAAACGACCAAAATTAACGATTACTATATCAAACGGTGTTTTACCTTTCAAATTAATAATTCCCCATTTCCTTTCCATTAGCATTTGCTTCAAAACTAGATAAAAAATTAATCCAGGCTATTGCTGAACAAACCACGTAAATAAAAATTTAACTGGTCTACAATTTCTGAAAAAATACAAAAATTAATATATCATCGATAATTCTTCGCTTTATTAACCTTCGCTTCCAAACTAAATTAAAAATTAATCCAGATCTTTGCTATACAAGTCACGCGAATGAAACATATTCTTCCAAAATTTAACACGTCACAATTTCTGTAGAAATACAAAATTCGCGCATCTAACATGATTTAGACTCCGAATTTTATTTCAATTTCGTTACCAGCAGCTCCCAACGCTTTTATGTGTTTTATTTGAAATTTACTTTAACTAATAAATAAGGCAATTTAAATAAAGAAGGAAAGAAACAAATTCACTTAAATACCAGTTTTATTTACACTATTGTTGTATTTTGTAATTTTCAAGTTTAATCAATTCTTCAGTAAAGAAGAGCTTCAAATATGGAATAGGCGTAGTACATAAGGATGGAACTCTTGGTCCAACATTTCTTTGCCCGATAGAAAAATTGTAATCATAAATGTAACTATCATCGTGTGTTAGAAAGTTTTATCACTGCTAGAAAGTTTCCTCACTCGTTTACGCCTACGACGGAAATATGCTTCCAAGTCTGTATCGGAATCATGACTTATATTGACCTTTGCAATATCATTAACAAGATCATTTGTGTCATCCTCTTCCTCGACTGCTTTGTACTCAAGATTTACTTCTTGCATATAGTCATCACTAATTAAACTCTCTTTCCAACACCGAGCAACTCACGCTCGCGCCGGTCACAATTAATTTCTAAGGACTCTGTTTTGGTCGTCAAGTGCCCTACTTTTATGCTTTTCTTAACCTACGCTTCACTTCACCGCAGGGACCACGCAACTTAATTTTGCTACCCAAAATTACTTTTCCATTTGCTTCTAGAAAATATTGATCGGTTTATAATTTGTTCTTGTTGGCAATGGCCGATTAGTGGTTTCTTTCGAAATGGTATCCTACAATATTATTGTCCATTCTACTCAGAAAACTGTTCCCGCAGCGATATATCCTTCGCGATGCACTCAGCCATGATTCCATTCGAAAAAAATATCAATCATCTCGGTCACGCGAACAAAGGAAAAAAGATAACGTTTGGACGAAATTACTTTCGCTCAGCATCCATCCCCGCAGCGTTCCTTTTCCCGTCTTGTTCCATCGTTTCCCATCCTCAACGACGAAGAAAGGTAATTACATTGTCATGTTCGCGACGGACCGTTTTGCACGTTTACGAGTCTTCGTCTGAAATAATTAGATGCCCATATACGAACGACCGCTACAAATCTTGGTTCAAGGACAACTGGGAATCGTTTACCGATCGTCCTTGACACTGCAAAACGGAATTGTATTTTCGTGAGTATGCATACGTAGCCGCGGTTCGACCGGGCCGTTCCGTGCGCACGGGGTTTCTTTTGTCGGTGCACGAAGTCGAAGCACGCGTGCTGCACGTGCCTCGCTGCAGACGTGACTCGGTCAGCATTTCGCCTTATATTTATTTAACCGTCTTATTTTGCCCCCGTAGCACCCTGACAAACAAAGCGCTCGCGCTCTCCCGCTGCCTCACGGCTGTCCAAGCCTGAAATTGCACTGGTGCACCGCGCAACTGTGACCTAAATATCTCGTTTAATATTCCCCGAGATCGTTCCACGCATTTCTCTTTACCTTCTGCGATCCTTTCTTTCTTCTGGGTAATTGCGAATCTTTTCTTTCATTTTTTATTTCTTTATTTTTTTTTTTAAATTATTGGTGGCTTTGATAGCCGAAAGAGGATGTTAACGCTGAACCTATGTACCAGGGTCACAATGATCGTTTAAAAATTTTTTAATCAAAATTCCATATACAAAGTTTGGTTTTGGTTACTAATCTTAGTGATTTGTCTTTTGATATAGGTACAGTGAATTTTTCAATAGTTCCAATGTTTTCCTTGTTTTATTTCTTCGTCTACCATGGTAGGTTCAGAGTTAAATGGGATATATTGGAAATGCGTGTGTCTTTGGTTGAGGATGATTGTTTATTTAATTATTAACCGGGCAGTTATAACTGTTAAAGTTTGTTTTGCAATTTTTTAACCCTTTGTACTTGAGAGGCGCCCTTCAGTCTCCATTTGATAAAATTTGGAAAATCGATATTAATTAATATGTCAAATTTAAGATAATGTAACGGTGTACAGGGTATGGAAATCTAATAGTTCTACGTGTTAATTATTATACAATTTCTTATTTACGGCTGGAAAAAATATTGTCTGTTTTATAGCAGAAAATCTTTGAATTCCTACTCATCTTTAGCCAAAATATCGTCGAGTGCAAAGAGTTAATAGTGTTTCAGGTCGATGGTGAATTCACGATGACTTTGGGGTCGAGATAAAAATTATTATGATCTTTATATGGTTCATTCAACTTCTGTAGGTTAGTGAAAAGATTGTGAATTTAGTATGAAATGAAAATTGAAATTGAAATTGAAAATTTCTAATGAATTTAAGAATTAATTTTCATTTCGTTTAATTTATACAGCAAAGTTGACTAATAAGTAGCGTCGAATTCTTGTAGTAGATGTTCCTTTTTCTATGTACAGTACAGGTAGCCCTCCTACAACACGGCATCCTATAACACGATTCATAAATTGCGGGAACCCTCCGATAACACGGCATCCTATAACACGGTTTCGCTATAACACGATAAGAAAATTGGAAAAACTACTTCTACATGAGCAGTAACGACAAAGAAATTTATTAATTTAAAGTTGAGTTAAATTAAAATAATATTTTTGTTCTTTTTGTTCTGTGTTGTACGTACATTTATATTTTTAATAAAAATTAAGTTGTTTATGTAGAATTAAAAAAATAATTTGTTTTTAGTAAGTTTTCGGAACGTAACTCCCCTTTTTGCACTGGCTCTGGGTTTCATACAACACGGTTTCGCACAACACGGCATTTTCTAGGAACTTATCTACCGTGTTATATATATAAAGTATATGTAAGCTGTATATACAAGGTGTCCTATTTCATGTTTCGCACTCAATTATTTCCTAAACAATAGTTCATTTTAAACAATGTTTCAAGTGAAACTTACCGTGTTTCAAGGGGGGACATTTTATAATGTTCATAAATTTTTGTTAGGTGGACATGCTTCCAAGATTTCAAGGGGAACTTGGTCTCCTTTAACAGAACTGTATATTTTCTCTTTGTAAGCGAATAATACATAATGCAGGGTGAATTCGTTCATTCACTTTGATCTTTGAAAGTAAGGCAAGTTTCGTTTGGAAAATTTTATGAAGCCAATTATAGTTTAGGAAATTGAGTACAAAATTTCAAATGGGTCACCCTATATATATACCTATGTATGGTTTCAATAATAATAATGATAATAATATCTGTCCTCTTCCTGCTTTTTTATTTGACAATCTAAGGGAAAAGAGGATGTGTTTTAAAAATTCTTACAATTTATCAGCGATATCATAAATCTATATTTATATAAAGATATAACGAATTCCTAACCTAGTGATTTTCAACATCGTTCACTTCCTGTGAACGTACGTATAAACTAATTATTAAAACTCTTCAGTACATCGAAAAGTGTACTATATTCTTTACAAATACGCCAATAAAAGAAAAAGAAGAATACAAATAATTTTAATTGATTCACAAAATAATATATAATAACAATTATAGCCATATATCCTTTTCTATTTTCTATTCAATATTTCCAACTGAATAGTCTGATACGATATCTTTAAAAAATTCCTACATCACACTAGTGTATTATCAATCGAAGATCTATTACATTTTCTGCAATTATATTATCCTCATCATAGCACTCTGTACTAGCCTAACTCTTCTTAACGAAAAGAAAGAAAATCCTCGGTTAGAAATCACAGCTCTAACCGAATCGTTTAAATTAATCAGATCGTTTGGAAGCGAGATAAACATAATGGGATTAAAAGCTGAACCCTAACCTCAAACCGGATATCTGCTTTAATATATTGTTTATTGATGTGTCTACACCGTTTTCATTTGCTTTAATCGGGATTATCCCGTACAGCTGTCTCCCTCATGCTCGCCTTAGTTATCTTAAAATTCCTTTAGGCTTATATCCAGAGTATCGGGTTTTGGACTTTTTTCGTACGCTTATACCTCGGATGCTTGCCGTATGCCAGGGTGGACCACCAGATGGTCCACGATCGTCTGGTTCGGCCGCTCTGCCATCTGATGCCGAACTTTCGCATTGTTTCTTCAGGCATCGAATTGGTCGCGAAATAAATTCTGCAAGTACGATACGTGTCTGTGTTCTTTTGTCTAACTGATCAGAGCACGATTATACGTATTAGCAGAAGCAGAAACACGATCGTGCGACGATCTTGAAATCGTAGCAGCTGATCGATGCGGTTCGTCGATCGTGCGTGATATAAAGCGGCAAGAATGGCGGAAGTTACGATGACGTAAAACTGAACTTTAGTTATTCCATGCATGCACGCAATTTGGCATTCGGTGAATCATTTCCCTCGCATAAAATCGAGCGCTCTTTGACACTAGATCTACCAAGGGGAGTCAAAATGACTTGTTTGACATTTCTTATAATTATTATTTATTTTCAATACATTTTGTTTCCTAAAATTTCGTATGACTTTTTCTAAAATATGCAAATAATTAATTCTGTAAAGCAGTTTTCTTTTTTTTTGTCTATTTGGTGTAAAATTTATGCAGTATACCTCCATATACCGAGATGAGTCATTTTGACCCCCCACGGAGCGTAGATAAACTTGTGATTTTAGAAGTTTCTCATATTATCTTTGCATAGTTCAAATATATTTTTAGAAAACTAAGTATATTTTCATACATGTATGTTGTACAAAATTACTATAAAAGACATATTATCAATTTCTGTATTCTTCTTTTACTTGCTTCATATTGTTACGTGGCTGTAATAATACCTTCGTATGTTTATAAAAACATATGACCGCTGTATATATCGTTATGCTTCTGTTTATGATGCTGTTGAATCGAGGAAACTGTTCCACATTTAGTCTGAAAGAAACACTTACAGGGAAAATGTTATCACAGAACCAGAGGGATATTTCCAGAAAAGAGTCTGATTAGTCATAGTAATCTTCCTGCTGAGAAAGTGAAATATTCTCAAATATTGGAGGTCTAGGATGAGAGAGTGGTGAAATTTTAGGTTGCAAGGTTGGCACGAGTGAGTGAACACGAGATGATACAAATTCGGAAAAGAAGATATTCTTTTAAAATTCCCTTAAAGGAAGAAACGAGATATTATATTTCTAATAAAATATCGCAATATTTTTTAACCTATTTGTAATTGTAATAATTTCTTAACCTGTACATAACCCCTTTTTTAACATCTCTCTAACACTATGATAAAAATGGATCACGTGAATTTTCTTTACCATCTATTCCAAAATTCATGCAAGATTTAAAAATTTTGCGCCATTTGTGCGTAAAGTATTGCTGACAAAAGAGGAAATACGTGATAGCTGGCAGTTCAGGGTTATTAGAAATGAACGCTACATGAAAGAACAACTCGTCTTCGTTATTGAGCAATATTTTAAATATAATAAATTATTGTTTGTTTTCTATAAAAATTACTTTTAACGTGAATTTTAGGACACCCTTTATAAGAGTTGCATCTAGGAATCAAATTATATCTTATCACATAACAAAGGAAGCCAGTAGAACCTAACCTAACCTAGTGAGATAGATTGACAAAGCACTGATATAAATTTACAAATAATATCAATTATTTAGTAGAAAATAGAAACATACCGACTGCTTATACAACTTATCCGACTGCAGTATCAGAAATAAGCTCTACCCGGTGCATCGATATCGTTAACTATTTGTACATCTTCGTACCTCTCACCTAACCTCACTTCGACCACGAGAGACCGAACAAACGTGATTCAACGCCATCTGTAAAAATCAGTTCACTCGTAATGGAAGTCCGTTAGGGTATGCGATATAGGATGCGTGGAGGTTCCAGGTCGAACCATAAGACTGTCGAAACAGATATCCCGATAGCTCGTTCAGGAGGTGTGCTAATTTCGCGGTGTTGGGTCTCAATGGAGGTTCGCGTTCCTTCGTTTCGCGCCTGTGCAAGCTTCCGACCACGGCGAGCTGGCTATCATTAAGGCTGTTAGGAGTGGGTCGAGTATCTATTAGAAGACAGCCAATTTCTATCGTCAGGATAGGTAATAATAGCAATGTAGTGTACGAGTTACGCCATAAAATCCGCTATGAACCGCAACGATTTTACTCTCGTGCCCGGTCAGCCTCTTTCGATGTTATTCCTCTTCTTTTTCTCGCTTTTTTCCCGTTTCGCAGTGTGCCTTTCGTCTCTTCCTCGCGCCAGAAAGATCGTAAACGGCATAAATGTTACCCAATAGGTACTTACCTCGCTTGTCTTCTTTTTCCTTTCGTTCTTGCCAGTATTCCCCTCTGAGCAGCACCTTTCACGCGCAGCACCTTCGCTGCTGGAAACAACGCTGGTTCTTCATTTCTGGCGACCACCTATTATTCTTTACTCTTGCTTGCCGATAGGGCAATGCATTTCGCATTTCTTCATGCGTGTAGGCACCTTGATGACATGTGGCTGGCGGTCAGACGACCGTTTATAGTCTTGTCTTTCCTACCCTTTTCTAGGTACTTCTAGGTAGTATCGCGGGCTTGGGTGTCGGGACAACGAACTTAATATTCTTAGTTCCTACTATACTTCTTTCTTACATTCTTCCTTTCTTTATTTATTTATTTACTTTTACTTTTTTCTCCCTTTACTTATTTATTTTCTTTCCTTACTGTTATTTAATTCTATCTTTTTTTATTTTCTTACTTATTTTTCTCTTCTTTCTTTCTTTCTTTCTTTATTCTTCTTTTTGCTTTCTTTCTTTATTTACTTTCTTTTCTTACTTTTCTTACTTTTCTCTCTTTCTTTCTTTCTTTCTTTCTTTACTTTTGACTTTTTCTCTTTTTCTTTATTTATTTACCTTCTCTTCTTACTTTTATATCTTTTCTCTTCCATTATTTATTTCTTCTTCTTTCTCCCTTTCTTTATTTATTTACTTTCGTCTTTCACTTCTATTTCATTCTTTCTTTCTTCATTTGCTCTTTCCTTTTTCTTCCTTACTTCCTTCCTCCTCCATTATTTATTTTTTTTTTTTCTTTTCTTCTTCCTCTCTTCCTTTCTATACATATATATATATGCATATAAGCAGATAGGTAAATATACGTCTCGTCAAATATAATAACTACTATAACGATATTTCGTTCACAGAATTGACTAAAAACTAAAAATTAAAAAACTGGCCTACCAGTTTTGGTTTTCTGTACCCGATTAACTTCTCAATTGGTTAACTTAATTGCGTCAAATAAAGCATGACGGTTATTAAAAGAGAAACTTATTTAAATGGCAACTGCTTATGTAAAAGCTTTTCATTTCGTCGTCTTTATCATTAAAGCCCGCATAGTTAATAAGAGTAAAACTTCCACTTTGAAGGCACCAATTACACGAACGTGTAATTTAGTCCTACAAGTACGAGATGATGGAAAGGGGCGGTTTTAGGGATGAATTATTTCGAGGGTCATTGAAAATTCTTATATATGCAATGTCGTGAAATTTTTATAACCAGCTGGTCCTTAAAGTTAAATAAACAGACCGAAAAAATAATACAAAATACGAATAAATTCCTTGCTTAAATTTACCTTTGCATATTACTCACTTACCATATTATTCAGTATCCAATTAAAAATCTTAAAGTCCGTTTCCTTTGCAAAGCTATTTTCGCTGCGACGGTATTTCTTTTAAAAAAATTCCAATATTCCCGAAATGAAATAGGAGATTCCACGAGTATTCTGTAAAAATTAACTCGAATACAATTGTATCAAATTGAAATCAAAGATAGTATGAAAATTTTGGACAACGAAAGTTTGTTATTATCATGTACAATTTTATTAATATATTATACCAGCAATTTTCAACTTTTTTATTTCACATAGGCAAGAAATTCATTTATCAGTACAAACAATTTTTATAGGTATCAATTATATGATTATACGATATGTGTATATGCATATGCATTTTACGATATCTTTATGCTTTAATGACATTTTTAAAGTGTCATTATTATGTTATAACAGAAAATAGATTTTTTAGGAATAAGAATTTTAATTTGATACGGAAAATGTTTTCAATCAGCTATTAAATTCGATTTATCCGAGCTGTTATTATTAAGATTAATATTAAGCTATTAATATTACTATTACTATTACCTATTAATATTACAATTATCAAGGGGGTCAATAGTACTAGTTTGGAACCTTTTGCTTTTGGTATTACTGAAAATATACAGCTAGTGTCGTAAAATTAATATCGACCTTTATTGAGACAACAGCATAATTATTTATAATTATTTACTTGTATCATATTACTTTAATTAGTATTGTTTATATATAGCATAATTATGATCACATTTCAAGTCGGTGAATCTAGCGTTAAACCGGTCAATCGACTTCTTACTGAGTTCCCCTTTCATTAATTTAATGAAAAGTATGCCATTATCAATTAACAACAAAATATTCCTCATTAAATTAGATTTATGAATATTTCAAAAAGTATTAGAAACATAATGTTCCTCAGTTATGTAGCGATCGCTTATATCTTAATCGTGAGAATCCGGACTAGGTAATAAAATGAAAAAGAACTGAAAAATTAATTTCTTTGCTTCAATTACTACTCTCCTGCAATGTGAATGCACGTGCACGTACCCTAATCTAACTCGAAACGAAGGAAAATTAAAGAGGAATTACTGACACTTCGTTAAATTTCGCATCTTACAAGACTTCGATTGGATATAATAAAATGGTGACAAGGATCATAGAAATAATTCGTTTCCACCATTTGTATCCTACAAAAATTACTCGTATATATATATGCTAATGGTGCAAATGAGTTAATGGGTGAGGCGCGGATGTCACGTGATGAAGCCGTTGTGTTCCTCTGCGAGAAAGCACCATATGTCGTAGGTGATGCCGTGAAGAACGACGTTGTTGTTATTGCCAGGTTCTTTCCGAGTCGGTAATTACGCGACGTGGTTCCATGCAAACGCGATTTAAGGGAGTTTTTTCTCATTGAAAGGGCACGCTGGACTACGTCAGTGGGCAACGACCGAGGGTGGGCTTTTATGCGTGCCAGACTGTGCCACGCAACCCAAAATGCGTGGGAATAAAATGCCTCGTTACGATATCATTACATCGTTCTCTGTTTTGTACGTTACGAACAAGAACAGACAGGGGTGTTTACCACGTGCATTCCGAATGTGAATCACCGAGTGCATAATCATTAGTTGTACGAAAACTGGATGGCATGGTGTCAACGTATTCGTGTGATTATCTGTGGCGACCTTTCAACGGTACGTTTTCCTTCCTTTAATATTCGATTTAGCAGAATCCAAATAGTATTTTCGAAAGTTTTAATTAAAAATTTTGTATTCATCATTTTGGTCATTAATCTTGAAGACTTTTCTCTTAGTATAGGTATAATCAATTTTTCAATATAAACCGTTCACTGCACAAATCGATTAACTCCACTTTTTTTTAGGGCCGTCTTATCAGAATTTAAGTAAAATTTAGTAAAATTTAAATTTATTACTTTTTCACTTGCCAAATCTTACGTTTACATTTTGGCTATTTCTTCTTATAAATTTTATATACCGTTGGATGAAAGTTACATTTGTATTTATGCATTCTACGATATTTATTTCGATTTAAGTTATAAAGGGAATTTTAAAAAACAATATACATTATTTCATTGCATTTCTCCACTTTTGTTTTATGGAGTTAATCAATTTGTGCAGTGAACGGCTCATATCTCCCCGTGATCTATTTTTCTAAAGTTTGTCTTATTTTATTTATTAGTCTGTTGGTCATTTGATATTTGATTGGTAAGTTTAGACTTTTCAATTGTGTAATTCATTACATGCTTTTTTATTATATATGTATATTAAAAATAAATTACGTATATTCAAATTGAATATATGTTTATATGTATTGACACAAAGTGAGAGTGGTGAAATGAAAGATGGGTAGAAGTATGATATATTCTAATGACTAAAGGTTTGATATTACTATATGTTTTGTAGCATGTAAGGTAGTATTTAGTCAAAATTTTGTGACAAGAGGAAGACTGTTACCGATGCTTACAATGGAGATTGAAAAATGATGCAAAAATTGATGATAAATGAACATTAACAATTTTGGAAGCAGGAATTAATCGGTACAATAAAATTAGAAATAGTAAAAATAAAAATTAAATAGAAATTAGAATTGAGGAATGTAATAAATTATGTAAGGAATATATTAATACAGTAAAAGAAATGAAAACTGTGTATAGTAATATAGTTATTTATTTTATCCTACGGTTTTAAACTCTTGTATAATATATGTAGTAACAAATTACGTATATTTATAATAATATGCTTTAACATATTTCAAACAGGAAGTCATTTATTCGTGGTTCGTCTAATCGAAACTTCTCACCCCTTCATGGGATTAATTGCTATCGCACAGGGGTAAGTCGCCACTCGACGCAAACGCAAATTACATCCGGAACAAACGCAAATAAACCTTGCTCCAAGAATAGCTACAGTGACGCAGACATATTAACAAGCAAATACGTTTACAACGATGATCGACAGCAGCCACAAATCTCCAAGAAGAATTATTTCGTTTCGAACCATAAAACCAAAAGCAATAAAGGTAAAGCAAGATGTTAATTTAAAAGAAATTCTAATTCCCCTCCAATTGCCTTCTCCTTCCTAACAAACATCTGAAAATCAAATCGCTAGAATAAGACAGGAAAGGTTGCGAATTTGGTGAAAAAAGGTAGCCACACAAAGCGAGATTATCCTGTTTTGACGTGTACACAGTTGGTGGTACGTTGCTCATGTACAATCAGGGAAACCCGGCATCTGTTACTCCTTGGCTCTCTTTCCACTAGCGAGGGCCTTTTCTTTCGAAGAATCGAGATCCTCGTAACTCACGGCGGACAGTTTTCGAAAGGGTTTCTGCGGGTACGAGTGGTCTAGAGGAGAGAGAGCCGGGAACAGAGGGAACGAGGAAGAAAAGGGTGGTCGCGTGCCCGCATCACCTGCGCCATGCAAAAATCTGTGGAAAATTGGAAAAAAGACTCGACTATCCAGGCAGCTGGCCGATCGTCTAGATGTCTTATTCAAATAACTCCTCGTCGGTTGGTCGTGAGCACAGCGGTGAAAGACAAGCCACGCAGAAGAGGGATGATTCCACGTTTCCAGAGGTTAGAATCGGGAAAAGGGTTGGTGCGCCGAATGGAAGCATTATTGACGATTATGCGTTATCCGTGTTCGAGAAAAGGGTCGTAGGTGTGGAAGCAAATTCACGTATGGGTGCTCACATCTGCCGCGATCGTTACTTCGAATTTTTCTCTTTGGAAATGGCGATTGTGGTGGCCAACGTTTCTTCTCTTCGTACCAGCCTGCGTGCATGCAGACGCGTATCGAAGCGCCATGATGCCCCGCGGCTTGCCTCCGGCTGACCTCTAGCCTCTACCTTGGATTGCTAAACTCAGCAGTTTCATTCAGCCACGGTTCTGTTCCTTTTCGTTCTCGACTATGCACACCGCTGTCTCATCAGCTGAAACCTTCACAAGTTCTTTGCGAAAAAGCGTGTGATGGATACATCATTCGAGTAGCTGTTGGGGGACGAATGGACACAATTGCGTTACTCGAGACTGCAGCCAGTAGTGAACTTGGTTTACGTAGCCTTCCAAACCGAGTACCTTCACTTGCTGTTTGTGCTGAAGTTCTTTGAACGAAGAAGTACTTCGTGCTACTGGAAGGTCTCGGTTATAAATAGTAATCGCTGCTTGGGCATAGGGACTTAATTATTACTTACTTACTTGTACTACATTTAGTCATTGAAATAGTTACTAGTTTAAGCTTTGACTAGATATACTAGAATTTTGAGATGATTATTGCTTTGTTACGATTGGTCATGATAAGAGGAATGTAATGGAAAGGAAAGCTTGTTATGTGTAATAACATATAACGCGATATAGCAAATTATTCTAATCATTAGCGAATTTAAAATTTTGTGCTTTTAGTTTACCATGCCAGTTTCGAGCCACAAGCACTAAATATTCCCCGAAAATTTATTGAAATTACAATTAAAATTGTGAAACAGATCTTTTTAATTTTCATATAACAGTAAACTATCCCCAAATATTATCATGAAATTCATTATAATCGCATAGATAATTACATTCTGCATTGATACACATATATACAAGCATCGAATAAACGTTCTATGTTTTAATACAATTTTAAACTGCATTCCCTTCTCCAAATATTTTCACAAAATTCATTACAGTCACGTAATTCCTTGTTCACTCATTGGTATAAGTATATATACGTATTAAAAGGAAGATATAGAAAAATTGAAATTTTCCATAGAAAAATGTAATAGAAATTTGTACGGTACTGGTCACATGTACAAGTACGCATAGAACCAGGTAAGGTGGCCAAAGGAATAAGAGTGCGTGCGGGGGTGGCCAGGTGCGAACTCCCGCATAAGTGATTGCCAGGAAAGCGAGGGTGGGTAGAAAAAATATATGTTCTGGCATACGGTTGGACGTTGGAATAACTGTGGTCAGTGATAAAAACAGATCAAACAAGCTAAAATGATACTAGTCTTCCGATAATCGAGAATTCTCTGAAGGCATAGTTAGACCCTTGTCTAGTTATTTCAGTCACGAATCTTGCCAAATCTAACGTAGTCCCAAGTATTTCACGTGAAATCTGTATTACCATAAAATGTTTTAGATTAACTATTTTAGATCGACTATTTATAATTTACTAACTTATATCCATTTTTGTTATAGAGCTAATTAGTGCAGGAAGTATATCATTAAATAGTTTCTTTTTGAGATGGATAAATGTAATAAAATAAGTGAAAGTAATATTAATATGAAATTAATATTTCTATTGCACATAGGTAATATTATAATATAATGTAATGTAATGTCATAAGTCGATAAATCAAATTTTTGTTAGCTACAGAAACGAGATAAATTCAAACAAATAGAAACAAATAAACGTTAAAAAATGTATGGCTGTATGAGAAAAAGAAAAAAAAGAAAACTAGTTATTAGGTATTCAATATTGAACTAATCATCAATGCATGAAGTATTAACAACTTTCATTTCTTCATTGCCAGGTGTGTGAAATGATAATGATTTCCAGGGTTCCTTGATACTAATACTTGCAAATGTATGCAAATTTAATTTACTTATTCATAAAAAAATCCCTTTTTCTGAATAATACAGAATAATATATATGAGCCACAATTTACACACATAACTTTTTTCCACAAATTTGACTTGTATATAACAAATAGATAGAAAGATTTACTTTATCTTATGCTATATTTTCATCTGCTGAATCCAGATCCTTTCACGAAACTTGCCCATACATCCTAATTTTAGAAAATACTAGTTAAAAATTAAATAAAAGCTATTAATTTTTGTCAACAGCATCTATGCATACAATTTATTTATTTTATACAATACAATAATATCGATAAAGAGCCATCTCTTATAAAATTAAATTAAATTTTCAACGTGTACCACTTTTTCGTTAAATGACCCATTCATAGACCAAAGCATAAGAATAATTCCATTTCTTTAATCTTTCAAAATTTTAGATTCGAGGTACTGGTTCGATGCATAACCTTTCACGTCTAAAACAAATTTCCATCTTTTCCTTAGTAGACTTAATCGATTCGGCAAATGGGCTGATCTAATAGAATGTGATGACAGTGAAATTAGAGAGAACACATGTTACAAAACGAGACACTTTAATAATAGGTAATAGTTCGATCGGTGTTTACAGTTCAATGATTCTACAGAGAGTAAGATGCTCGAACAAAAGAATTCGGTAGGTGACTCACCGATACATACATACACACACACATATACACATACACAGAGCCATACATCAGTATGTGATCAAAACAGTTTTATATCGAGGTTACATATCTTTCTGAAAGATGTCTTATTTCGTGCCTTTGTTATTTCAACAGGACCAAATATCCTTTTGTCCAGAATATCGTTTCGAGTTAGCCGGAAAGCACAGAAAATCATAGCCCTATCATTTTGTCGTGCACTGTACACGCATCGGTAACGTTTACGGTAAAGCAGACAAAGTTTATCATAGTTCCGCTCGGAGGGCGGAAACGAGACTATCATCGGCGATCAAAGGGTGCTAGGAGTGATTACGGGGGTGTACGTATCGACATTATCTTCCACGGGGTTGTTGAGCGGCTGGTTGGTGGTCGGTTATCGATCAGGCACGAGGATAAATACTCGCATATCGTGGGATAGGCAACCACCTGCAGGAGGGCAGGTGATGTCAGACATAATCAGAACAGGGCGCCAATCTGCGTCACCCTCTTTTCGGCCTCGACATTTGTTTCATTCGTGTATCGCAATGTGCGACGCTGACTCACGGAACATGAAAATATATGACTACGATTGCAACAATACGATCGAAATACGGATAACTACGAATTCCTAAATCCTTATACCGTTTCTGTTGCACCGCTTCCCTTTTGGAACTCCAAAATTTTAGTTATGACTCAAGGTAAAGCGTGGTGAAGCGCTGTAACGTCTTAACGAACAGTCATTAACAGAACGTAGAGTCTGTGAAGCAGTTTTTAATCAATTCCCTAAATATTATTAAAAAGGTGTGGGTAGAATGGAACAAGAATTTATTAACGAAAAATACAAAACATATTTATACAAAATATATTAAAGCAATAAATTTAACAATATGATATAGAAATAATAAATTCAATTCTCTCTCTCTTTCTTCTTTCTCTTTTTCTCTCACTCTCTATCACGCTTCCACTGCGGTTTCACTCTTCGACTGTTCTATGACGATAGACCATTTTGGGACAGTTTTTGAAACATCACTAGACGGGTATACTATAATTCGAAATATACATGACTCAGGTCACTTCTACAACCTCCGGCACATATTACTGCAGACACGAAACATAAATACAGTTGGCCATAGCAATTACCAATTTCTACCTGTGCCAAAACTAGAAAAATAGCTCTTACCACTCCCAATTCTTTTCTCCTAAGAAACTTCTAATCATAGAGGGATTATCATGCCAAACTCGGAATAGACACTCGACCTTCTAATTTCTAACTGTAAACAGTGACTGTAAGTAATAAATCGAAAGCTTTGTTCCTAATAAATCGAAATAACGTCATTCCACGCCGAGATTGTGGATTTGGTTTTATTAGTGTGAATGCGAGTGTGTGAGGCCGAGTGATGACACGAATGCAGATATGTATATTTTTGGAAGTGCCAGTGGAAGATCTAGAATGCGTGGTGTTGTGCAGTTGCTATGGATCAGAGTCAATATGTTATAAGGAAGTTCAGTTTGTTATAAGAAGCGTGAGAGTGAACAATTAGGACATAAGACGTGTGTAAATTATAATTTTATAATAAATATACGATTGTTATACAACAAACTCACAATTACAATATCTCATTCGCTACTATGGAAACGTAACAATTTTACAAAAGCAACGACTATATATATTATTAAAAATGTACTTAACATATGAGAATTCCAAACACATCTTATTAGTAATGAAACATACGTCACTGGGAAGGTCATAGTCTAAATTGAAGTAGCATATTTTGTGTCCAAAGTGTAGTGATCGGGAACTAAATATCGGTGCTAGGCTAGCTTCTGGTATGCACCGTCGCTGAGAATCCTGAATGAAATCGTAGGTAGTAGAGATTTCTTTCGATCACAATCTCTGATCTACGTGCAGCTATGTTGCAGGGAAGTAGGAGAAGAAAGGAGGGAACTCACGAGGACAGTAGACTTGCGCTAGACGTCGCTAGACCGGTCTTCGATAAAAAGCTAGCGGACACTTGAACAGCACAGACGTTGCATGCTTCAGCAGTTGTTGGGTATCACGTTCACTGGGTTAGTACTGCCGATCGATGCAGCCGAGTCTCTTTAGCGTTGTTCCCTCTTCCTTCTCCCTCTCAGGCTATTTCTACATTTTGATCATGCGGGTCCGCGTACCGCGCGGTTATACACAGCTCGTACCCACTGGCCTACACCAGCGCGCTGGCCTGGCAACCTGCTTCTCTCCTCTCTTCCTCTCTTTCTCCTTCCTCCTGGCCGGCTATAAACGCAGGTTGTATCCGCTACAACGACGCATCCTTCGATCCACCCAAGATCATTGTCCTTTAATCCTTTGATCCTTTGATTCTTGCGGCCCAACCGCGTCATCCGAGGACGCGTTTGAAATGACGACGAACAGCCGGGGTCTACGAAGACCTGGCACGTGCTCCAGCGTTCCCTAGTTCGAATCATTCTTTACAGGGGAGACAATGGGACAATCGGTATCTGTTAAACTTTGAAATGTGGTTACAAAAGATACTTCGAGATACCACGCAGTCGCTGTACTTCCTCGGTCTTTGGGCTCTCTCCTGCGTAGGATAGTCTATCGGAACATTTCGAGAAAATAATTTTCATAATTTTTATCTCTCGTTTGGTACTGAGATACCTCATACAGTACTGATTCTCTACACGTGATATTATGCCCATAAATTTCTCTTTCACGCATATAGGTAGTTTATAAAAATGTGAAATGCGAAACTGAATTTTTACCACTCGATTTTGTTATTTTGTCGTTGATGTTACATTGGCACACCTGTCCTGTATATACATGTAGCATCTGCTTGATGTATAAGTTACAGTAGCATGCTGGTTACCAATAAGTGATCTTAATATGTATTGACATAAATAACCGAACATGCAAATTTTGTTCTCACTTATCGAAGGCACCCGTTGAGGTACTTGTCGCATGAGTTAGTGCTAAAAATGGATCTGACATACCTTCCAATACCTCGTGATCGATACTCATAGTATTTCATCTTATCTCCATTGAACACCGGTAACGTCACAAATCAATTCCGCGTTTCCGTTAATTGGCATTATTGGAATAATTTCAACAGACTCCGCGGAGGATGAATTTGTTACTCTTTCATCCGTCACATCCGCGATGCTCGCTAATATCCCAACTGGAATGATAATTTGCTCAATTCGCCGTCAGACTGCGAGGCGAAAGAGCTGAGCAGAAGGATCGCGTACACTCGTAATCTCCGAATGGATCTCTTTCGAGTCCGCGAATCCCCTTTTCGACCGTTATCGTTGGTATAAGGAAAGCCGGCGAGAGGATACACAGGGGGAGACTAGTTAATGATGCGGCTACTTTATGCGACAGGTACGTGTGAGTTCTCTCTTTCTTCGTCTGATGATTTTTCGTGGTGGGTAGATGTGGGCATAGGGGCAGTCAGTCCAGTCAAGCAGTCAAACCATCCGAGAAGGCAGTCAGCCAGCCAGTCAGGTTAGGCGCTATGGACGATCGTGTTCGAGCAGCCGAGTGACCCGACACTATGCGCTTACGGCAGGTGCTTGCCTCTTACAGCCTTTCTCGCTGGTGTCGGCTTCTCTCCTACCTTTAATGCCGCCACGGTAAGAGCCAGACCCAAAAGAAGTACTCGGCATCTGCCTTACACTCTAGACGGGCGCGCGAGTTTCAGATCGTCCGAGGCTCGGCTGAGTGGGGAAGAGGAATCGAGCCACGCGCCAACTATCCCCTCCATTATTCCTCTTCCTCCTTCGCGAGGTTTCTTCGGCTCTGCCGACACTCTAGGTACGCTGTGTACTATAGCAGCAATGCCCAACGTGCCGATCACGAAGCGATGTTTGGTCGTAGCCAGCGATAGATGATTTGTACACGCAAGCGTAGGTCAGTTATGACTCCTTTGGCATCATAATTGGCATTGACGATTCGCTTGCCGCGTAGGTCATTCGCGACACATTTTTGAGAAAAGTAGTCGATTATTATATGCAATAAGTTGGCCATTCATGTTTTATAGTTTTGCCGACCTCTTACGTTACGTTCCTTGTTATTAGGGATTCCTTCCTATTAGGGTTGCTTCCTATTAGTCGTGGATTAGGATTATTAGTACCGCCATAGTCGACAATAAAGAATTTCAATGCACAAACGTAACTTAGACGTGAGTACTATGGTATCATGGTAGTAAGTTGGCTATTCCTATGATATAGTTTCGCGAATCTCTCACGTTATGTTCCTTTTTATTAGGGATTCCTTCCTATTAGACGTGGATTGGGATTATTGGTACGATCATAGCCGATTTTAGACGATTTCAACACATAAACGTAACTTGTGACTACTTTAGTATTATAGTTGACGTTGACAGTCGTCGTGACACATTTTTGAGATAAATGTCCGATTGTATATTTAATAATGTATTTGACCATTCGTGTTCTATAGCTCCGCGGATCTCTCATGTTGCTTTCTATTAGGCGTGGATTGAGATTAATAGTATTGTTACTGAATGATGTTGAAGTGTGTATAAAGAGTCTAGGTTATGATAAGCGATGATAGATTTTAGTAATAGAAAAGTGATGTAATAAAGTAACAGTATATGTACTCGAATTGCAGAAGAAGATTAATATTACGAGATGCCATTGACAAAAGTATCAGAAGAATATTAATGTCTTTGGAGTGTTCTTGTTCATACAGAGGAAAGCGATGTTTTTTCTTTCTTCACCTTTCACAGCTAAATCGATAAATAAGTTTTCGAAATATTCGCATTTAGATTTTCATAGAAAACGTTTACATACATACCTTATTAATTTCATGACGAATGGTGATATATTTTAATATCAATGTGGTATATTTGTAGGAAAATAGTGGTATCGTAAATCAAATTTTATTTTACAGAAGGAGGTTAGTATGATAGCAAATTTGCATACATTTTTAGCCTCAGAACACATTGAAAATTATAATGCGTGCTGTTATTTTATTATTGTATTAGTTATTGTTCCAGTGTTACGAATTGCATTTGAAATTGTTGCGTTAAAAGGATTAAATGCATTATGTGAAATAAAAATATTTAAATAAAAATTTCTTGTAGATAATTATGCAGTTAAGAGACTAATTTGGATGTAGTTGAACACAGAAAATAATACAAGCATACTTAGCTAACTATATTTAAAGTAATTAAGATAGTTTCTTCTGTGCAATAAAACAAAGTGTTACAATATGTAAATTGACATAAAATATCGTTCATAATTATGGTTATGAAAGTTAAATTACATACAGTCGTAGACACGAGTATCATAAATCGACATAAATATACCTGAATCAGTGGCTCTTGGAATTTAAAATATTTAAATGACCTGCAAGTTATTTGAATATTTTTGAATACGTGTCTAGATTCAAATCTTAATTACCGTGCGTTATTAACGAAAACGCTCTAGATGCACTGTAAAGTCAAATATTTCAGATTTATATTGGCGATTATCTGCATGTAAGGTTGTACCAATTTCCAACTTAATCGACGCTTCAATTTGCTTTGCAATACACCTGAGAACGTTTTCTTATGCATATACGAAATTTAAGATTTATCTTTGATCATGACTATATTTTTTAAGAACGCTTAGATGTACAAAAATGAGCTATCAAATTTTATATTCGTAGCTCGTGACGTACAAATAACGTAGTTTATACTAAATTACCAGGAAGCTTTAATTACTTTACATATGTACTTTATTATTTCCAAACATTGTATTGTTTTATACAAAAGCTGTTTACCCTTGCGAAATTGAACATAACAGCATCGTGAAGCCTTTTACTTGAAGTTTCCTTTTTATGGGCCATAGGAATTCAAAATTCCCGGCTATAACGCGTGAGCAACCAATAACAAAGATCGTTAGGAATATCGTTAGGCTGAAGGCGTTACGTGTGGCAGTCGCGAATTAACCGTGTTACTGAATAGTGCATAGAGAAAGAGAGAGAAATACTGTACTTATATTTTGTATCGTCTCATATCATTAAATATATATATCTGTTCATTTGTTACTTTATTTATAAAAACACATGTCCGTCAATTCAATCCAACACTTTTAACCTTTTCGATGCTTATATCGAGTATATTCGTCCTGAACAGAAAATGATTTGCTTTCGTTATTTAAAGTGCAACAGAGGTAAACAAATACGATAAATTACACATATTCGTAATTTTAACACACTTTGGAATAATAATACTTGGTCGTTTAATATAAATATACCTTTTATCCCAAATATCGTTTTGTTTCAGAATCCATCGAATTTGAAATTCGATAGATGATACTGAGGAACCTGTAAGCAATCAAAATACAAATTTTTCAAAGAAATAACTAGCAATATTTAATATTTTGTTATGCACCATAATGCAGTTACTCCGTTTTCGTTGAGTATACTCGTCGTCGTTGAAAAATAATCAAGTACACAGGCGTAGACTTTCGAAATTAAACGAAACACAAGGGACGAAGAAATATTTTCTCCAGAATTTTTTTCACGTATTTCATCCAATTCTGTGCACTTTTGTTACAGCAAAGACTTCCAGCTCTTTGTACACGAGAGATTCTCACAGATATAACGTTCCTCCTGGACGACAATCCGCCAGAACGCGAAGAAGGAGAATCGTGAGGAAGGGCCCCCGAAAAACGAAGCGTAGTCTCCGTCATTTCCGTTTCCACGGCGGAAACGTATCTGACGTTGCCACATATCTCGCATCCCCGTTCCTCTTTTCGCCGTTTCCTTCATCTGGTTTCAACGTCTCGTAACTGGCGGCGGGCCACGAAACGTTTCGCAAGGAAAAAGGACGTGTAGTGGCTGGCCACGTCAAAATCGGGGAGAGCTACCGACAAAAAGCTCAGGCACCGAGCACAATGCACGCCCACTCCGGCATTATTTTCAATTCCATGCATTCAAGCATTGAATCGCCTCCGGAATCGCTATTCCTCCGCATGGAATCGGCTTTTATTATAACTATACGCCAGCGTGTAAGTACCCGTGCGTGTAGGTACGCCGTGTGAGTAAACGCTTCTGTGAGCAAGCACATAGAGTCTTGCCGTTATTATTCGCATTGATAAATGATCGCCGCCGCGTCATGGCGAACAATGCTGCAGAAAACGTTTGCCCCGCCGACGCTACAATCAGCCGGATATGAGCGACGCCACTCGCCCGTCCACTCCTGCAAGCCCTTTTAACTTCATTTATACGGTTTCTCCGCCGATTACGATTTCACTACCACGCTTTGTCTTCCGGACGTTCCTTCCTTCCCGCTCATTCAAATCTCCCTCCCTGGCCCGCGGCCAACGCAGCCGCGAGATTTCTCACTTTCTTAGCCGCCATTTCACCATATCCTCCACGATGCTCCAAGTTTTCTCCTGTTGCGTCCATAAACTTTCCTTCGGGTGTGTAGATTAGCAATGTATCGTAAGTACATTGTAAGCGAGACCCTGCCTCTTTACGTGGCCGATGCGCATTCTGAAACGGGTGTGTAAGATGGTGTGGAAGTGGGAAAGATCGTAATTTATACTACCACTGGGTAGTACAATAGCTTCCTTCCTTTTTGTATCATCGGCTTTCTATGTCATATTGTACACGTTCGCGCTCCGAAATTTGTATACCATGTTCAGATATGATAAATATGAGGTTTATTTGTTGTAATTTAAATTATGGTATATAGCTTCCCTCTAAACTTGCGATTTTGAAATTTCTTGTAGTTCTTGGATATGTCTCGCATGTAAAGACTAGTTTCGAAATTATTGCATAAGGTAAGCAGTAAAGTAAAAATAAAATGAAGGATTACCTACAATATTTAGAATAGCTGATAAAGGAAATTTCTTTATCTTGTAAATT
This sequence comes from Eufriesea mexicana, assembly GCF_001483705.2. NCBI lineage: Eukaryota > Metazoa > Arthropoda > Insecta > Hymenoptera > Apidae > Eufriesea > Eufriesea mexicana. The sequence continues at coordinate 282,734 of NW_016909136.1, read as the reverse complement.
GTATTTAACACAAGAAGAAATATTGAATTTGCATAATACTGTGTATTCTTTAATGCAATAATCGGTGATATGTAGGATATGTTTCATGTACTTTCATATAAATTTTGTCAGTATCTTCTATATGTGAAAATAGAATTAAAATATCATAGAATAAAAAGTACTTTATTAAAAAGGAGTATGGAAAGTATAATGGGTTGAATATGAAATAATTTCGAAGCATTTATTTACAATCTTATCAAGAATATTAAGTTGTAAAATAATGGAAAAATATTTTACATTTCATGTATTTGAAACAACTTTCTGATAAGCCATTTGCAAATACTTTTATTACATAACATATTAATATTACTTCATAAAGCTTTCTACAAGTTTATAAAATTTTAATTTGAGATCTTTATATGCGATTTAAACGGTTTTTGAAAGAGATCTAGAATACTCCAGAGAAAAATATAATATTTTATGCACAAAGGGTTGTGTAACAGTATAATTATATTCAAATTATGTTTTGTTTTGAAAATATTTGATATATTTGAAAAAGTTCCAAAATGTGCATCGTTATAAAATAATCAATAAAATCATTTCAGTAAAAAAACAAAGGACTGAGTAAGTGGCAAATCGTTACTATAACCTCTAAATTACATATTTATGTACGGTATTTCATTATAATATAAAAACCAAACCAAAAATACAATGCTTTAAATATGACAATTCCGTTCCGTTCAACTTACACACGAATTTCAAATTTATTCGCTTGTTTTATAGAAACGAAGCACAGAATATACACTTTTTGCTACATACAATATTGACTGATACGTATAGAATAAAACTAAACTGTCAGGTGTACCAAATATATTTTTGGCGTCGAATGGTGTACGTGAAATTCCAAAATCCCTAAATGGGGATCGTGGCAGCGTTAATATATGGGTTAATATAATAAAATATAATAAACTCTTCCACAGTGGCCTGCAATTCGCAGAAACTTCCAATAATGTAACCTAATTTTTGCCTATTCCTTGTACTCCCGTACAATTTCGCGTCACGTTTAGATCATGTCCGACAAGGTAAATAGGTATCCCAGTGCGCACTAACCGCACACGTCCGCGCATAAATCAGGGATTAAGTCGTCCTCGGCGCGAAATTTCCTCGAGAGCCGATTGTAAATAAATTTGAAACCCACTTAATCTTCCGCTCGTGCTACGAACCCGCGAGGTGCATCTTAAATCATTTTATCACGAATGTGAAGGATAGGGTAGGGAGGAAAGCGTTTAATAAGTTGGTAATGTGCACTTGCGGGCGAGAACACAGCTGCGACATCTATGGTGGGGGCGGTGTCCTCGAAGTTGCAGGCAGTCTCTGTCGTAGTTCACCGCGCTGATACGGAGACTGTTGGTCTCGCTGCATCCAAGGCCGTTCCATGGCCCTTTCCTACTAACCCATTAACTTACATTCATTAGCCGGCTCGTAGGAAAGTGTTAAGAGATATCGAGTGTACATCTCACGCACAGCATGCCAGACTCAATTATCCCCTGAACCGTATACTGCCGTTTAAGATTAACAAGATCAATGAACGTTGGTTGTTTTAATATCATATCAGTGTGAAAACCATGTACAAACGTTTCAAGCAAGCCGCATAGAAAAATTCCTTATCGGGAAGTAACGAGGAGTTACTCGCTTTAATTGGGGGTAAATGAATTACCGCGTCACGAGGTGGTTAAAGGGCAAATAAAGCAAGTACGAATCGAAGCTGTTCTTGTAACACCGAGTCACCTGCCCAACATCAAACCAGTTTATAGAATATTTTGCATGAGCGGAAGATTGATTACCTCGCGTACGAGAACAGATTACGCTTATTTTTATGCGATTACCCCTTAATTACTAATGTCCTGGCCTCTCGGAGATATTCGATGCTATGTTGACAAATGATTTAAATTATGTCTCAATCCGATGACTTTCGTTTACGTCGTTCGGTTGTTGGAGATGACGATGTAACGCTTTTCACTTCTAATACAGCAGTTCAGCTTCGATTCTTGTGGTAGTTAATTGCTGGGTAATTAATTATCGCAAGTTAAGAGTTCGAGATCTGCGAATATTAGATTCGTTAATGATACTATTACAGGGGAATATTTTACGATCCATTGTTCTGTACTTGAAATTAAATGGATTTCGACATTTGAATTTTTATACATATACGTGTACAATTAATTCTTTGAAGTCCATTTATTTATTATTCATTTATTTAATAATAATTTGCAGGTAGTAGAACCCTTTAGTGTATAAACAAAAAATTTAAAAATACATCAGTTTGTTAGACAGAGAAAGAATATAGGTTACGTATGGTACAAATGCCGATACAGCCGATATATACAATAAACGATATATGATATTTTTGACCAGCATTTGTTGCAGACCAAATCGTTGAGGTATATTCTAAATGAGATCTAACTAAGGTACAATGTAAGACTCTTAAGAAGTTTACATTTCTGAAGTCTGCACATCTCATAATATATCCTAAACATTAATAGGAGTTGGCAATGGTTTTATGAATATGTGGACCGCATTTAGTAAGGAAGTTAAGAGAAATGTAATTTGAAGCTATGTAACAGTTGAAAATTTGTTTCGTTAATAGTTCTACTTTGTCATGAATTGAGAGAAAAGGATATTTTACTTTATTTAAACCATGATAGCCTATTATTTTACACTTTCGATCAAATATGTCAATTAATTATTGCGTAATTTATTATATGAAATAAAGAATTAAAAATTCGTAAAAAGAAATTTTTAATTTGTTAATAGTTCCATTCTATTATCGATTAAGGAAATTTATATTTCATTTTGATTGGAATATGATCATCTATCATTCTTTGTTATCAAACATATGGTCTATGATATTTAAATTTTTGTGTCAGTTAATCGTCGAGTAATTAATTATTATTAGTAAAGAATAGTTATATTCTATATGAGCCGTTCACTGCACAAATCGATTAACTCCACTTCTTGAGAAATCTTCAATTTAAGCGTCAAAGCATTTGGTATAGACATAACTTTTTATATTTATAATAACTTTCCATAATAATTATGATTAACGCCATTAAACGACAACAATTTTTTGGCCACTGGATAATAAATAATTTATTTCAGAGATCACTTTGATTAATTCCGTACTTTAATGTAAATCGTTGTAATAATGCAACTCAAATGCACTAGCAAGCCATGAATGATAACGGTGAATTTTTTAGTGCCGTCTTATTAGAATTTAAGTAAAATTTAGTAAAATTTAAATTTATTACTTTTTTCACTTTCAAAATCGATTAACTCTTTCAGTAACATAAAAATGGTAACATTACTAACGATTACATTTTGGCTATTTTTTCTTATAAATTTTATATACCGTTAGATAAAAGTTACATTTGTATTTATGCATTCTACTATATTTATTTCGATTTAAATTATAAAGGGAATTTTAAAAAACAATATAGATTATCTCATTGCATTTCTCCACTTTTTGTTTTATGGAGTTAATCAATTTATGCAATGAACGGTTTATATAACAGCCTAACATATTGAACAGAAAGAGTATTGTATTTTGTTTAAAATATAAAGGATTGTTATATGTTTCTCGAACACAAAATTCGTATTCTACTTTTGGGACATAATGACAAATGAAAGAAATTTAAAATGCACTGATATTAATGTACTGTTTCATTTATGAAATATTTCTTTCTTGTTTTTTTTTACTTCTCATTAACATTTCAGCAGTGAAATTCTGTTACTCCATATTGCTATATTATGTGACGTAACATTTGTCCGAATACATGTATTATATAATAAATTTTGAATCGTTGAAAATTTCTTTTCATTTATTTCCAAAATATTTATATAAAGCGCCAGATTTCATAATTTCCAAAAATAAAATATTTCAAGCAAAAGGTATAGATACTTCTTTTATTGCAATGAACTCTTAATTGAAGGAATTTATTTTAAATACATCTAAAGTACTTATTTAGAGTACCAAATTTTGTTAATTTCCAAAAGAAAATGTTCAAACGTCGATTACATTTCTTTTAAATACGTAAATACGTAAATAGGAATACTATAAGCTTAATAAAATTAAGAAATGCGTTTTTAATATCTCCGAAATATCTATTTGAAATACCAATTTAATCAAAAATTTAAAAAGTAGAGAAAGAAATAAAAATTACATAGTTTCGCAAATGACACGGCAGGTACACCTCATAAAATCGAGATTTCCTAACTAAATCTCACTCTCACGCCTCTAATCTCAATGACATCACATTAATAAACAGAAGCGTGGTATGAATGAAATTGCCAAGTCGATAACCCGCAGGACGGATAATCGTGGCAGCGAAATGCGAAAGCGATAATTACGCGAGGCTGGGCGTTTCATAAACTCTCATTAATTCAATCAGCCAAAACTCTAACCCATCCTTAATGTCCAAATTGGATGGTGTCTGGACATGGTAGGACATCACGGGGCCCTGTGGCCATTCTTAATTCCCCGTTTCGTCGCAGTTTCGTAGAAGTGCAATCGTAGGTGTAAAGAAAAGAGTTTATCGCCGGCCACACGTAAGCCGACTTTTACAGTGACTGACGGAAGTCGGTAAAAACGAAATAGTTTCTGGCGGCATTCCAGTGATGTTGGCTCCCGAGATGCGTTGTAAAATGTAAATCTTACTATTAGTGCTTTCGACCCGACAATTCCATAATAATTGCATTCGCTGCGAGATTTCCATGATACACTGCTAATCAAATTTTCAGCGCCAAATGTAAATCGTCCTGTGCTATTTTTTTTCCTGTTTCCGGTTTTATTAAGTTGGTTATGGTTGCGTCGAATTGGCGAGGAGCAAATTTACTTATTTGAAGATTTGGAGATACGTGGCAAGTGAGAAGTTGGGTCTATCTATGGTTGTGAAAAAAATATATAATTTTCTGAAACATCGATTTGTTATAGGTAGAAACAAAATTAGTGATCGTTCAAAACTTGATGTTCAAGTAGTGATGTTCAAGTTTGATTTTATATATTTACAGTTTATGTTATTGATGTACAATTTTTTTTACTGCTTATAAAAAATTGAATATCATAATAGTTATAATTATTATAATATAATTATTGTTATAATTATAATTATAAATAGATGTAGATAGATAGACAGATATGTTGTTTTGTAAAATCTTGAGATTAGGTACGTAATCAAACAAATATATTTAAATTTATAGAAAAGGGTGGAATTGAAAAATGCATCTTTAATCGTGGAAAAATATTGAATTGTCCTAAATTTTTGCAGGAAATGGAATTTTTTCTTTAGTAAGATATACCTAATGCATTGTATTAAATTTAATCTCATGCTAATTAGAATTATTTATTACAAATCAAAATATATTTAATATAATATTATTTGGCTCGAACGAAATAATTACTATTCTATACGAAAAATTTTTAGCCAATCCGATAATTGTTGTTTTTTAGTAAATAATTCTGTAATGATGATAAATATCATATAATATAAGTGCATAGAATATTTACATACTTTTTGGAATAATAGATACACTTTACTGACTACTTTTATAATTAGTGGTGACTAATTAAATGCTGTAGGTCTTTAGTGGTGGTAATTTAGAAGTGAACAATATTGCCTGTTTTATACCAAATTATAACATAATAGTTTATATTTGCAACAAAATAACAATAAAATAATGAAATTATCCATATAATTATAAATGTATAACTTATCTTCTCATTTCTACGAATTATATTAAATTATATTTCTCTAAACTAAATGAAGCTGAAAATATTACATGGATAGAAAAAGAAAATTTAATAATAATACTTTCTATTTCATATACGTTAGATGTCATTTATATCAATTAAAAATTATTTTCAAAAAAGTAATAACAATTTTTTCTATTTATTATATTAAGAATTACGTCCATGAATTTACCAATTTATATACTTCTTTAAATACAAAAGGTTCGGTGGCATCTTTGAATTAGGGCATACACTTTCTACGAATAAAGAGTATCACCCATAAGTACCATAAAAGATACAAAATAATTTGTAAGGCAACACGAATATATATCAAATACGTATTCTCTTAATACTGTGAAATTAAACACGTCTTTAATCTACTTTCTGAAAATCTACACGAAGCAGTTATTTTATCGAACGATTATGATCGGACACATAGTTACTGAAAATAACGTTAAGAAAATTATTTGCTGTCGTTTCATTTAACATAAGTGCATCGCGAAGATACCTTTTGAGTAAGGAAATTTGATTTCGTTATGGTCCTCAACACGTTTCAATTAACACTCACTTCTTGTTGTCAATAGAACGATGCCTTTAAAATAGTTTTATACTTTGATTTATCATTGTTTGATATAAATGTTATTATAAATTTTAGATAAGTATCGATGTAGTGAAAATTAAAGGACAAATGAATATTAATTATGAGTACTTTTATGATTCAAATTTTTCATTTTGCACTTAAATTTGTATCAATCGAAAGCTTCATTGACATAACGCATGTTCCCATTGATAATGATATGGATAATTTGTACGATAAAAGAGCAGCCATCATTCAAATTGTGTTATTGGAGTATTACAAATACCTGTGTGCCTGACGGCATATGCCAAGGAACTCTTTCTGTTAACAAGATGTCCATCGAAAGGCAAGCCGGCGGAGGCTTTCAAAGTGAAATAACAAAACATCGAAAGCATCACCTGGAGTGTATCGTTATTACCAAATTTTGCAGGATATTACAAAACACATCAGACTGTACGTCAGATGGCTCGTGTTAATTAAGCCACCGTTATGAAAAACGGTTGCAGAGAATGGCGGTCCGTCGCTCCCGGGCAAAACACCGCCTTGAAACGTGGGGTGGAACGATAGAATACCATGATTTATTTCACTACCACACGTAAACCACAACCTTTTGCCGGCGTGCAACTTTAATCTGCATTAACGAGAACCAGTGCATAATCTTCTGCAATATTCAAAATGATTCAACCCTTTATGACGCAATATTACAAGGCATTGACTTGGTTGAAAGTTCGTACACAGATTGGATAATGTGGTTTAATTAAAAGAAACAAGACGAGGAAGTAAAAGTTGGGAACACGCTGTTGTCAATTACTTCCCAACTACGAGATTTTTTGATATTATCCGTGGAGGGATCCAGAATGATGCGAGTGATTAAATTTTGGTTTAAATTTAGAGCCATTAACCTGTAACGCGTATACTTAAATGTAGCACATATAGTAAATATGTAGATAAGAGCTATTAGTTAATCCATGTAATAGTTAATCTAAATAGATAATCTAAATAATACAGTATATTAGTTATATAATAATACAGTAATAGTAAGTATAAGTGAATGTAAATTGATTAACTATAATTATAATTTTTCATAATTAATAAATAAATATTACTGTAAATAAAAATAGATATTGATATTTAAAGTAGCACGATGAAAGGAAAAGAAATTTTATGTAAATTTAACTATATAATTTACTGTATACTTTTATCTTTGTCTGAATAAAACTCAGCATTAATTTTGACAAACGCTGCATTTTTTCAATACCTGTAAAAGCATGTCTGAAAGTAGTAATTGCAACTAATTTGATAGTTCTAATAAATTTAAAGGTGAAAGATCTTTGGTTTTAATTGACATCGAATAAATTTTTGACATAAAGTAATAATGATTGAAATTTCGAAATAACCTGGCTGAAAGTGTATTTAAATAATTTACTTCTCGTTGAGAATTTATTGAAAATAAAGAATGATCTTTATTTCAATGTTATACACAATGTCTGTGAATTTCATAAGAAATAACTGATAATTATAGTATCGAAATATTAATTATTTATGATTTACATATATTTATATTCATTATAAATAATAATTAATGTTCATGAAAGCCTGTATCAAATTTTTAATTATAAAGCTACAGAAATTCTTATTCATGAGTACCTGAGGTTTAGTAAAAATATGGTCAAAGAATGTAAAACAGGAGTTTTTTAATATTTATATCAAATTTTCTGTGACGCGATGACACAGTTATTATGACATACTAAAATTGAAAAATTTATTTGCAAAATGTGAAATTATTATGTTAAAATATACAAATGATCACGAAATATTAGTATAAAAGATGAAGTAAAGTATTATATTACACACATAAAATAATTATATCATCAAATATTCAAGCAAACATTATACGAAAATGCTAAACTTTTGAAATATTAGGTATAACGTAAAAATTGAATCCCACGTTAATTACATGACTAGGGTATGACATAAAAAATTACAATCAAATCATACGTTGAATATAGATGAAAAATATACAATTTCGGAAGCCTCGGAGTATCATTATGAAATAAGGGCAAAAACGAAAATGGTTCGTTATTGAATTTTATGAAAAAAGTTCCGGGCAAAAAATAATTTTTAAGACATCACACGAATGGAATGATTCACCAAAAGTCGTTATCGATGACTTGTGTAAACCGCTACGTGAGTACGAATTTACGAGGGAAACTGTACAAAATTATATGGTATAAACTCGAAGAATACCAATTTACGAACGTCTGCCTACATAAATTGAATATGAAGTGGCGGTAAAGAAAAATCAGAAAGAAAGTATCCCTTGACGGTACATTTACAAGTGTATGAGTAATTAAGGAGCATAAAACATTTGAAACGTTTTCACCTAATTTCAGTAAGTGTCGATGAAATGATATATCGGTCATATTAAAATGTTATTGTGTCTTTTCGTATTAACTGAATTTCTGCACTGAGTTTCTGAGTTCATAGAAAAATGAAATAAAATAGAACAGTACGAGTGTAAAAGATAATTTTAATTATAATTTAGCGCCAAAATATTTGTTGCAAGTATTTGTAAGTTTTTCTGAAATTTATAAGAAATAATTTTTCTCTATGGAAACAACTGAATATGCGTATAATTATATATTTCTTACGCAATTTGTATTTATACAGAAACTTTCCACAGAAATAATTTGTTAAATAATAAAAATGCAATTAAAATTACAGCTATAGATATTACATATCATTTTTATCATAATAAATAATTTTATCTATTAATACAGGACTATGAATGTTGGAAGAACATAAATTTTATTTTAGGCAAAATATAAAATATAAGAATAACACGTTACATGTATACTACTCGTCATCGCGAATAACTTGTCCGAAAAAGAAAGTACGCAGAAATCGATAATTTATTCAACAGTAGTCCGTAATGACATATCATTTCGATAAATGCGTTATTACTTATTACGAAACAACAATTTATATAATTTTGAGAAGATAAAAATTCCACATAAATTATAATATAATTTCCATTCCAGGACAAAGAGAGAAAAATTAAAAAATAACATATTTCTCCTATTAAATTAAAGAACGTAGAATATTTTTCAAAAATTTTATTACCAAAGCACTTCATACATTTGCGTATAAGATTTTACATACAAAATAAATCTCCATTTTTAATGTTACAAAAAGCACCTGACTAACTCAATAACACAAATTATATTACATCAAATACATTTAATGCGTGCAAAGATATACGTTTATTAATAACATACAAAATATAAATGCATTTACATAACACGACACGTTTGCCTGCTCAGATCCTCTCTTAAACGTTCCAATTAAATCGGCAGGCAACCCTCGTAAATTCTATGCTATACACGGCTCTTACGCAAGTAGCGCTAATCAAACTTTCCCGCGGCGAAGTGCGCATACGCGCGGGACTAGCGAGACCTCGGATGACATTCAAATAATGCATGGTTAATCGTGGCGAGTAGCCGCGACGCAACCTGATAATTTGCACAGCACAGTCTCGCTGGGTAGCCGCTAAATGGCTCGTTACGAAAGAAAGAAAATTACATTTAACACGGGCAATTTGAAAATGACAATCGAAAGGAAGCACAGCAAGCATTTGGTCGAACGGCTTCTACGTAGCGAAAAACTGTATTGGGCAAAAGACTGCCGCAGGCATCGACGGTGGCGGCGGCGGCGGCGACGGAGAGCCGCGCTGGAACGGCGCCTCGAAACGCGGGAAAGTACGATGACGGAGTTTCGCGTTAATGAGTGTTGGCGCGCGCCACAGTATCAAAGCCGGGACGGTGGCGGCCCGTGGGCAGGCGCACGCGCGTCAAAGGACGGCAAGCGGGACGAGAAGAGAGCGAGGCACCGAGCAAGACAGAGAGAACGGTCGAACGGTCCTCTCGTACGCGCATACGCGGCAACGAAACGGCAGCTGCAGCTGCGCGCTGCCACGCGCCCTCCGCCGCTCCAGTCTCTCCGTATACGATTTTACAGGTCCGCTCCAAGACGTCGCGTCTGTCTCTCTCTCGCCCCCTCCTCGCCCCACTACACACCTTTCCACTCGTCTTCTCTTCGCCAGTGCCTCTTTTTTCCCCTACTTTGTCCACCCTGCGCGTTGCCGTCCTCGTCGCACGCGTACCGTCCCGTTGTCGCCGTCCTTGTCCACGGGCGCGGTGACACGCACGCACGCATACTTTCGCAGGGTCGTGCGTCCAAGAGGACCACCGGACTCGTCACCTGCACCTCGGCAGACTCCCAACGGTCTTACGGCCACCGTCGACACCTTGCCTAACTTCTTCGCCCGCAGGGTGGGGGCTACCAGCGAAATTCAGAGGTTGAAATCAATTCCACGATAGCGAGCTTCTGATAACGGCACCGGCACGCTAATACTTCTCGTGTCCGTTATGCCCGGTTGCAAAGTTGCTCGGATATTCCTGGGGAAAATAAGGTTAGGGGTTGTTTGTTATTTGGGAAGTGGATTGCGGCGAAGTCCGTGGTAAGGGATGTGGAATGCTAGATCGCTGTTTGGGGAATATGTTAGCGCTGAATCTAGCGTGGCTCGAATAAATTTTTTTTTTTATTTTGACTCGAAATTCTTTATGACTCCGCAACTTTTTTCTGCTATACATATAATCAATTTTTTTAGTACCTATCGCTTCTGATACTCATGAAGCCTGTTTCGTCCACCACGATTTCCCGTTTAACCGGTCATTGGACTGGTAGATTTAGCGTTAAGTACCTTGAATATTATACCCTTCGTGTTGGTAAACGTTTGAACTACGATTAAATAATTAATTTCAGAAAATTAAACTTAATGTATTATAATAATACTGTTATAATAGTGTCATTTTATTTGATACTAATATTATATTATATTAATAGTTCATCGTAAACTGAAATAATACTATATTATATTAAATTAAATTATGCTTTCCATTACTAAAATTAGTGGAATCACATTATCACGTTAATACTAAATTATGTTATAGTATTATATTAATTATATTATATATCACTGGAACTACCAAACGGGCAATTTCAGATATTTTTATAAACGAAATGTTCAGTTGCCTTTGATAAAGTTAATTTTCACCATTATTTAAACAGAATTGTAGTCTTCGTCATGCCACTTCAATTATTTGTATACGGCACATTTAACTGCAAGATACAGATGGGTAATTTTAATAATAATTATATAATTAGTATTACAACATATACATGTTATAATAATACCATTTTGTGCTAATTAATATGAAGTAATCATTACATGTATCTCCTCCTCCCTGTCCTGTAAATCCGCATCATAAATAATCATGTTTATTCTACAGATTAATATCTGTTTCACATATAATTTTCCTATATCATGAAATCCGAGTCCATTTTACTCGAATCACGAAATGCTTCCAGATTTATCTGCATAAGCTTATCGCAGGAGTGAATACCACGGTTCACCTTCGGATTTATTTTTAGACCCGCCAATGTATTCTTCGCGACAAGCGTTTCATTGATAAAACGCGAAGAAGGTGAATCGAGACAAGTCGCTGACGGAATACAGAAATTAGATCACACGGTGTATACTATTTTCCGTTGGCTGGTCGCGTGTTTTCGGGGCCCTGGCAGTCCGTGTGGACGCTCTGACGTAACGCGCGACAGTAAACGAGCTCCTGAGCTAAAGACAGGTGCAGGTGCATCGGGCAAAGATGAATTCTGATGCACGATATTTCTTTCGCGCGTGCGTGCTCGGCCACGATTCAGCACGCGCCTCTGTTCCTTCTTTTCGATGAAAATGCGGCATGCTAATATGTCAACCTTCCGGGAAACGTTTATGAATCATAAAGCGCTGCGAGATATGTGACACCTCCGGAACGACGATACTGATGTAGCAAATTGAATCGTCGGTGAAACTTTTATTAAGGTTGAATTTTAACATATCAAATAACGTGAAAATCTTATTTTTATCGTCTGCAACTCGCAGTTTCTTGATATCTCTTTTTATTGCGACATGGATACCTGTAGAATATACAGATTTCTAGTTACTATTCTAATATTTAAGATGCAGGGTTAATGTATGTACATACGGTGTCACTATCCATCGTTTAGGTGTCGGGGGCAATTATAGTGCTGATGAACAGTATGAAATTGTCAGTTGACTGTCAAAGTTTGTATCGGAAGCATTGTTTTCGAATTTTCGAAAATATGAGAAGTGTGAATATTATAATTATGGTTGTGGTAGAACGTCATAAACCTTCAATTTATTAGATACTTTTCACTGTAGTAATTGTCTTTTGTTGCTCTGTCTTGGTTTCGTCTGCCACATCTTAAGTAACATTAAATGTTTACACCGTTGACTTTATATTTTTAATTTTGTAGCATGTTTATGACAGTTTGAGTTTTGAAATATAAATATATGGAAAATGATAGTTGCAATAAAAAAGTAAAAATATAAACATAACTTCGATAAGTATACTAGGTGTTTCGTGCAAATGGATTTATTAGATATAATTCTGAAATAATGAAAATGCGTGACCTGATGAATGAATCGATACATAGAAGTGAAGACATTTTAAGGATTTAAAGGTCTCTTTTATTTTCTTACATAGAGCTGGACATTTTCTTACATATCGACAAAATAATTTTTACTTCCTTACAGGTAGTGTCAAGGAACCTGAGTTAAGAATTAGTTTAGATTTTACTTATACTTTTCCCTGTTGCAGTTTTCATGCACAAATTAAATTTTAATTCGAGATTTAATTATGCGAAACCAGTAATTATAACTAGGGAGGTAAATTTAATTTAAAAATTGAAGTAAACATAACATATTTGTTCAGAAAAAGAATGTACGATCTTTCCTTATCCTCGAAATGAGTAAAGTGCATGGCCAACAATTTTACGCCTCTTTCTATTATACTCTTTTGTAATAAAAAATAAAATTCATAATGTTAAAATTGACTGTTAATCAAAATACTTAATTCAATTTGTTATATTTAATATTTAATATTTTGATATATAACACTTAATATTTTAATAAATATTAAATATAGTAAAATTATAAATATTAAATATATTTAATTCACCAAAATTGAGAGTGTGTTATATATGTATATGTTTCAGTTACAAAAATTTGAATAAGTAAATTAATAAAAATATACAAATTAGAACCACGTTACCACTTAATCTCTGTAACCACGTAATTACCACTTCATTGTCGTAACTTTCGATTAAACATCTCACGTATTTCCGTGGGACTATTACGTTAACCAAGTATTACCACAACACATCGTATACTCAAACAACATCGAGAAAAAACAAACTATCAATGTAAATTAAACATCAATCACTTTGCATAAAACCTCGTGTCCTAAAAGTTTCGCTATAAAGGAGGAACGCCGCCATTTCAAGCCACGAATTATTCCTTCTTCAGGGCGCATTAACAACTACCCTGATCGACATGATCGAAAGTACATATACTTAAATTCTTGGTCACTCTAGGGTCATAGGGTTGTAGCCAAACGTCCGGCCACCTATACTTTCTGTACATTCAAATCAAAGTGCATTCGCAAATGTAACGTTTGAACGCGGCAGCTGCCGATCGTAATTGGTACCCTCGGAGGCCCGCATCTTCAAAGAAAAAAGAGGCAGAGAGAGAGAGAGAGAGAGAGAGAGAAGAAAAGGAACGTGGGCACGCGTCTTGCTGTATCTCGGCCAATTAAAGTTTATGAAAAATCCGAGGACACAAAACCGTGCGTGGAATGCTTTTTCTTCCAATGAGGTATGCAATGTAAATCGCATTAAATCTGGCAAACACTCGCGATCGTATCGTGAAATTCTTACGCACAATTGTGCTCGCTTATCCGGTGAATAATGAGCCGCAGCGAACAAGAATATCCCATGTAAACATTAAGCAAATAATTGGAAACATTGGATACACTTAGATAGGTGTAGTTTTTGTGTCAACGGATGGTACCAGGCTGTGTTTACGTGAGCGTTGAATTTTTATTCGTGTCCGAGAGGATGCTATAATAAAGTTGTAAGGATTAATGGTTTTAGTGGAAACGAATGGAAGAAGAAGATAAGGTACGCATTGTTAGTGAATTTTATCTAGCGATCTCCAGAGCATGTGTAAAGGAATGATGCTAAGATTTTGGTAATTTAAAGAATAATATTTTAATTATATATTAAAATTATATTTTAATTGTTTGAAATCGAACAAAGTGTATAAGTAATATTATTAATCCTGTCTATGAAACAAATTTTATATGGGAAATCCAATATTGCAATTTTGCATAACGAAACCTGTATGATTAGGAATCATTATAACTAAATTTTGAAATTACATATTAATTGTTTAAAATTAATCAATGTATGTAATTGTATCTTATGTATCTGATCTAAATAACGTCAAAATTTTAAGAAGAAGAAATTAGTGCTGTAAGTTTACATAACCCATAAAATATTAACGTATTAAAACTTCTCAAAGAAGCATATTACTTAATTTAAATATCTAGGATAAAAGAAAATATAAATTGGTAGAAATAAAAGTAAAATAATAGATTGACTTTGATAGCAATTTTTAATTCCTGTATATCTATCCATCTCGCATACATGGCTTCGCTTTCCCCAACCTTGAAAACCCTTTTTCTGCTTCATGAGTAAATTTCGAGCGCGATCCACCTGCCGTTTTGTTTCCAACCGGGTTTCTTGCATCTTCGTACTTACTGCACCGTCTTTTTCTTACCTTGATAATGAATTACTCCTTTGTACATTTCCGTCCATATTTCGTACTCACTTGGGAATATTCAAGCTTATCAGAGTATCAAAAATTTCTAATATCAAATCGGATTTTTAATTTACTTAATTTCGTAGGTAAAATGAAAACAAAGGTTATTGTCTTATAATAATATAAAATATAAATATAATAATAATATATAACTTTCATAAATATTATAAAAATTTAGTAATTCGTGCGATAAATATGTATAATAAGTAATAAAGTGAAACACATGTAAAAAAAATGAGAACAAATCTAGTGACGTAAATCTAAAAAATAATTTTATAATAAAAACATATTATTTCCTTAAATTCGAATTTCAGTCAAATAGAAATTTATAAAAGTAAAAATTAACATATACCATATTAATTTTATTTGTCTTGAATTTACTCTATCGCAATAAACAAGAAAATTTCTTATATTTGTTATAAATATATAAGACCTGAAAATCGTAACCACGCTTTGTAAATACGTATTACCATCATTGCTATATACATAATTACCCTGAAGAAATTTAAAAAAGGAAACAAAGTGCATCAGATAAAAGGTGTCTATTATCTACTTTGCAAACTGGGCCAAAAATTGCGAATGAAAAACCCACGGAAAAGAAAATATTTAATATCACTATCACGAAGCACTATCAAGAAGTAAATTGCTTCACAATCGCGTACTTAAAAGGAACTTTCAATTTGCAAATCGATTTTTCAACTTTGCGACCAACATGTCGTAAACTATAGCATAAATTTCAGCCGAACCAGTTTATCAATACTCTCTCTTAATGAACAATTGCAGAGCAATTTACAGCTCGAGATACAGTCGACATTTACAGTTACGCGAAACAACGGCGTTGTGGTCTTTTTTTCTGTTTCAATAACGAGAGATAAGGTGTCTGAGTTGTAAAACGTAAGAATAAAAGGAGAAAAATAATCGTTGCGGTTCAGAGGTGCTAAAAACGTCGATAATCTCGGTGAGTAATAACGAAGAACAAACCCCAAAAGAACCCTCGAAAAGGAGAGCCGCTCCAAAAAGGGACGAGGGATCCGGCAGAGTGGGGGGAAGATAAGTGCGAATCGAGTTAAGTGAAAGGGAGCAACGAAAGTAGGAAAGGAACGAGAAGAGGAAGAGAAGACAAGAAGATTTTTAAGATAACGCCGGTATAGTGCATCTCCTCGAGGTTCTTAGCGCCGGTACCTCGTTAATTACACCTTGACCGATCGTAATTATCCCTTGGCAGATAATGAGTCGATTACCAAAGATGGGGTCGAACGAAAAAACGACAACTTTTGCGTCGCCGCTACCACTTCGTCATCCTTGACCAGCCCAAAAAGGCATATTTTTGTTTCAGAACTTCATTTCAATAGTACACTATTTACATACGAATACTATAATAAAACGTCGCCTGCATAATGTGCCTGTGCACAATTATTTTCGTATATGGAAATGTTACGTTTTCTTTTTATTATCGTTATCGTTGTGGACATTATCCAAAATTTGTGAATTTATCGCTTTATTTGCTTTGAGTAGTTTGAAAAGGTTTAAAAGAAAAAAAAATTAAAGTGCTATCTTCACTATAAATAATTTACTAAATTAATTTAGTAAATTTTTGTTATCGTGCTTCCTGAAATACGAAGGGAGAGTTGGTACTCAATGATCGCCTAATGTATTGAAAATCGAATTGCGATTATTATTGTATATAGTAATGTATACTAATGTATTGTATACTATATGAGTATTTAAAGAATTATAGCTTGGCTGCTAAATATATTTTTAACAGTTATGCATGTTTCGTGTCATATTATATATTAATCCAACTGTAATAATAAATAAGAACTATAATACGATATATTAATTGTACAATTTATTAAAATTATTTCTGTCCTATTTAAATATTTATAAGCTTGTGTTAAACTACAGTAAAAACGGTAGAAAAGTAATTAATATTACAGATTTGTATCTAATAACAACGTTCTCGAATCTCCTGTCTCCTGAAATTGAAAATAAAAATAAATGAATGGTGCTAAGAAAATTATGCAAATATGAAAAGACGTGCAAAAGCGATTGCGTATTTAAATAAAATATGTTAAAAAGATTGTTATAAGTTAAATTAAAGCGTGTTAAAAGGACCGTGCAAAAATAGATTAAATCTGTTAAAAAAAGACAGTGTACATGTGGATCGTGCAAGGAAATACCATAAAATGGAGCTATTGGTATAATAATAAAGATATAGACATACATTAATTCTTTAATGACCGTACTTATATTAACATAATTTCGATTTTACGTAAAATTTCCTTTATCCGATTAACAAGGCGTTACTTTACTCGCTGAGTTCACGTAAAACCGGTTATATTCGAATTTTCTAAAATACCAGTTTTGCAATTTTAGTCTGAATACGCTGTGTTAAATCGTAACCATTCGATAAGTCAATAGTGGAAAACTTGGGGAATTTTTCGCAAATTTTTTCGACAAACTTTTCACAGAAGTTGTGAAACAACTTGTTATATACACCGATTATATAAAATAATTCAAAATACTATCGATTTCGTAAAGTAATTCATTTTAATCATTGACGGATCGAAATAAACCATTTTTACATGAAAAAGCAGATTTGATAAAAATATATCGAAATTTATGACAAAACTCTTGATTGATCATCTTGATATAAAAATAAGAAACTTCGTATCTTTCAACAAGTTTCAACTTCTCTGCACATCCCTCTACATACCAAATTGCATGCAACGTCCTCGACGATTCGCTGAAACAATACAGATATGTTCAGCTGAAATTATCCGCGTAGCCATTGCAATTTATCAACCCGAACGTATACTTTTCACCCGCAGTACAATTCAATCATATAAGTAGCATATCTTGAATAACAATTCACCTCTAGCTTAAATTCCTCGCGATTCTTTTCCCCAACTCGTAACCAGTTGTTACTCCCTCTATACGTACGAGACGTTGAACCTCTGTGTATTTTATCAACGCCAACCACGCATGCCGACCAGCCCATAAGAAAAATATCGACGAAGAAGAGAGTTATTTAAACGTTTTATTATCCCTGGTCGGGTGATCCGTGAGTCGCCGTGAAAGACTGGCGAGGCGAGGTCGTAGGTCATCCGCGAAGCAAAGTGTTAGTCGGTGTACGGGCGTCCTTGTTCGTGGAACCTTGACATCTGGTACCTGTTCGACCTTATAGGGCAGACACCGTTGTTTCACGAAATCGAGATAACTTTATTCACCGTGATTTTCATTAGACTTTCGAAAATGCTATCTCCTATTCGTGAATTTATTCAGCTATTCTTCATGGTCGTTATAGTCATTCTGTGTGTCTGTCACGTTGATACGTGGAATTCGTAGTATTCATACGTTGGATAGCGTAGACGATGATTGGTCTAATTATAACTGAATTATTTTTATTACAGGTATGGTATTTCAGTGTTAAAGGAATAGTAAATATGTTTAACATTGGGAATAATTTGAAATAAATTGTTATTTAAGTTTTGCTAAATTTCTTTTTAATTTTAGATAGGTAATTCTAAATTATTCTCATTTACATTATACACTGATTTACTTTATGCCACAAGTCATTTGAATTTTTCACATAATTTATGTCACAATTTATGTATTATTACACTGATTATATATTTGGAGTAAAATGATATATTATCTATATTTTAGATAAGACACGTCTTTTTAGAATCTATAAGCTGCTCTAAGTTTCATTTTCATTATAGCAAATGCATATTAAAGGTACTAAATGCAAATTATACTGTCTTCATCCCCCGTAAGTTATGAAATTAGAATGCAAATTAATGGAATCTTCGTTGAATCTCTTTGAACTTTACTACCATGAGAAAATTAAGTGTTCAATATTAATATAAAGTATAGGAAGAATGAAACACATTTTCCAATATTACAAATTAATTTTCTACTCTAAACAATAAAAAAGTTGCTTTCAGTATCTATTAAGAATTTTATCTTCTCGGAGTGAAAACATATCATTACGTTCCAGATTTTCAGCAGTATGGTAACAAAATTTTATTACTTCGTATTAGTATATGAATTATTTTCCTGACTTTTGAAATTCAATGTTCCTGGCTTTAAATTGAATGACACATAATAATTTTGAAATTAAGTTCATTTACGAAGTAATAAATATATTTTTTCTATAACTATAAGAAACTAAAACTTTTAAATTGAGCAACTCTTAAAAAGTTTAGAATTGAATTGACTTATGAAGTAGCTTTTGAATAATTCAAAGAAAATAAAAATATATTATATCAAAGAATAATAAATTGTATTATGAGCAATTCAATTAAAAAGAAATTATATATATTTTTTTAATTAAAAATTGGTTTATAGAAATCCATTAAGATTTACTTTATCTTATTCAAATAACAATTTACCAGAGCATGTGTATAATACAGGTCTATCTCAGAATAATGATTTTCAAATTCCTCGTTGATCCTCGTTTAAAACAATAAAAACTTACTTCACGAATATCTATTAAAAATTATTTTCCTACAGTCAAACTCTGCCACTCCACTCTCAGAGCTTAATTATCACCCCACAAAAATCGCATCTTTGCTCCTGGAAATTAAGAGACGTTTAATTTACTTACCCAAATTACGAATAATATTGCATCCGACACACCAACCACCAATACTAACGCGACAATACGCATACATCTAGCTCCATCTTTATCGCGAACGTTATCTCTCTAATCCTCGAGCTGCTCCCAAAGCTGCTTGACCTCGACGTAGCCCAACGTGATCTGAAGCGACAGGGGTGGGAGCTTCATGCG
The DNA here is from genome assembly GCF_001483705.2 of Eufriesea mexicana. Lineage (NCBI taxonomy): Eukaryota > Metazoa > Arthropoda > Insecta > Hymenoptera > Apidae > Eufriesea > Eufriesea mexicana. The sequence continues at coordinate 262,798 of NW_016909136.1, read as the reverse complement.
CCACCTATGTAGCCAATGTCTCTCTTTAATCTCGGTACCTGTAATTAAAAGTTATCGGCAAGTTATCTGGAATATCTGAGATTTTTCGGTGAAGCCCGTCAAAGGACCCAGGGCCGTTGACAATTTAGATAACGCTGTCAGAAAAAGGTCGTTCCCTTTGGCCGCGATGGGTAGAACCGAAATTTTTCTCCAAGGATCCCTTGCAGGGCTGAGTCATTCGAAATCCGGGAAGTCGTAAAGCGACCAAACAGCCTTCGCTCGGAACTCAACAAATCTTTGCTCCGTGGCAAGATTCAGCGAGATCAATCGAGGGATGAAGGGAGGGAAGGGAAGAAAGGGAATTCACGTGGCGGCTTACTTATCTGATCGTGAATTTCTGCCCGGGTCGTTTATTCGCTTATAGAAACTCGCGACAGATTAAATATTTATCGTTGACAGTTATTGCTATGGGTACAATATAATTGTGTTTGTTCCGAGAAGCAATTACGGATGGAAATAACTGTGGGCCAATAATTAACGGGAAAGGCACGGTGAGGCAATTTTGCACGTTGCGTGGAATTGTTCCTTCTTACTTGTCCTTAACCGTAAACGAGCAAAGCCGAAGATGCGCACGATGCAGTAATTTAGATAATTAATTCCCATCATCTTTGGATGCCTTTTTGTTGAGTAAGTTATCGTGCACATTAGTCTTTTCACATGATACAAATTAATTGTTAGGGGTATACGGGTCATTGCGTTATTGAAAAATATTCGCTTTATAAATGTTAAGTTTATTAGCTTTTGAGTTTCGATACGAATACTCCATTCGAATTTCTGCGAATTTTGTTTTTTCTTTTTTTAATTTGCCTAATTATTAATTGTGTTATTAAGCATCACGCGAAGGACGTGTTTCAAATTTGCTTTTGTTTATTCTTTGATATACATATGTACTAAATATGAAGAATAGGTAGAGTCGTTGTATAATTTAATGATAATTATTACTATTTATTTGTTTAAACGGGAAGGAACGAAAATATGTGAATATGAACAATTACAAAAAGGGAAAAGAAGAAATAATAATAATAGTAATAAGTGATAATAAGTGATAATAGTAATAGCGATAACAATAAAAATGATTGCAATAAGTAGTAGAAACAGGAAACATAAACACATAGAAATAATTTTATAAAATTACTAATTGGACTAATAGGACTAATTACTAATTACTAAATTATTAATTGAACTAATTGGACAGTAATTATATAACTAAAATATTTAACAAATTAAACGTACAAGAAAATGTATTCTTTAGAAGATCAATTATACTAATCTTAATTTCACGTGGATTTGTTTAATTCGATTTGATTTTTTATTTATAAAATTGAATTTGTAACTGCCATACTTAATCACACCTATTCCAAATTTATTCTTTATAATTATGATTTATTTACTTTTATATTCGTCGATTTTGTATTTCTCTTCTAAGTTGCTCATAAAATATTGGTATATTGTATAATTTTAATCCTAATTTTCATAGTAAAGGTATATTTTATTCTCCTCCATCTTATAGCAAATACCAAATTCTACAAAGAGTAAAATTATAAAACGAAATATATAAACAAATGATATACTGAATATTTTATTTCAAATATAAAATTTGCCATACAATAAATTCTTCTATTAATTATGTGTATTTTAACATACATTCACTTTCTTTCCCTCAGTCCTATAATAAATTATCAAATTTTACAAAAGTTAAAATTGTAAAGGAGGATTGTAATCCATAAACAATACAAAATAAACAATACCCTTTATTTTAAGTATAGTAAAAATAAAAGTAAAATTAGTAAAATTTCATGTAATTTTATATATAATATAATAAAATTGATAATTCCAATAAACCTAAATAAAATATTAAAATCTTCTGCGCATGATTCAATTATTTTTATAAGATATTTCAATTACTTTTAAATAAATTCAAACAATAAATTCTTCTATTTATTATGTATATTTCAACATACATTCACTTTCTTTTCCTCAGTCCTATAATAAATTATCAAATTTTACAAAAGTTAAAATTGTAAAGGAGAATTGTAATCCATAAACAATACAAAATAAACAATACTCTTTATTTTAAGTATAGTAAAAATAAAAGTAAAATTAGCAAAATTTCATATAATTTTATATATAATATAATGAAATTGATAATACCAATAAATCTAAATAAAATATTAAAATCTTCTGCACATGATTCAATTATTTTTATAAGATATCACCAAAACCAAATATTAAAACAATTAACTATTTCGTTCCATTTATTATAATATATTTGTTAATACACATACTTATATTTCTCTTCCTTGAATCAGGTAGTAAATCAACGAAATCTACAAACGCGAAATAAATTACAAAACGTAACATGTAAATATAAATAAATTACTCTTTGCTGACAACTTTAATTATTTCATTGATCAGACATCGCGCGATATACTAGCATCAACGACAATCGCAAAAGGAAAAATAATACTTGCAATCTGTCAAACCTTTACGTTGTCATCGTTTACAATACGCGGTTTCGCCAGTCGTTCGCTTTCACGCGATACCGATCCCACAGCACCCGGTCAATGGTCATCGTCTGTACCCTGGTGCGATCATAAAAAGGTTCGATAACCGCGAACAAACGATTCGAGTCGGAAACTCGAGGATCCGAATTGCAAGTTTTGTCCATCACGAAGAATTCCTAACGAATACCAAGCCCTGGACAGATCCTGCCAGATAGTCCTGGAAGCGTGTGCTGTCCTTCGTTGGCATTGCCTTTGTTCGTCCACGTGAAAAATGACTCGGCGAATGATCCGCTACGGGAAAAAGAACCTCGGAATTACGTGAAGGACGGGGAGGATACCACCAGTCGTACGATAAATCTTGGCCCGCGTAAGCGTGTGTACCAGTCACCCGGTCGATCGATACTTGCCTCGTGACAAGAAGCTACGGATGTTTTTACACGGTGGACCAAAAGATAGGATTCCATCTTTCCTCGCTTTCATTTTTTTCCTTTCACCCTTCACGCGACAACGTCTCGACGCGAAATTGGATTAAGATTATTTTCTAGAGCTGCTCAAAGGCCCGCGAAACGCAGCTGTGCCATAATCACTGCGGCTTGTAACGATCGGCCGATACAATACTCTTTCCATCGAGTTTCTGCAAACTGTGAGATTAATTCGGACCTGGATGTTCGAAATGTAACTCGTGGAAGGAAAGTTAATTTATTTAATTTAATTTTATTTTAACTTAGAATTAGGGGTTACAAATAATTGGTTCTTGTAAATGAAAATGTTATAAATGTGATTTTTCTAGTTTCATTTTATTTCCTCGTTGGATTTCAAAAATATTGTTTTCCTTTTTTATGTCAGTGGTGGATGAAATATTAATAACAATAAGAACAATTATTTATTTAATTGCAAAAATAATCAAATACTAATATTAAGTTTAAATATAATTAATTTATCACAATCACATGTTCACACCTCTTTTCACTATTAAAACTCAATTACAACTGATCTATGCCAATTCACTCTCGTTTTATTTCTTTCTTCTTTCGTACATTACATTAATATACACAATTCAGACACACCTCAAGCATTACACGCATACTCATTTATCACAATAACCTGAATTCATTAGATATTGCCATCCCATACATACTTGTTCCACTCATCCCTCTCTACAGACATCGCTCCTTTATTATATCAACCCACACATATTTAAAAATCTATGTAACCATTACCACATTCCAACATTCATATTTTAAGGTATCGAAACATTTAGATGAAAGAAGAAAGGGAATAAAATGACTCGATAAATCGGTCAATAACATTTTTAATTTATAATCTTGAAATCCAATATTAATAAAGGAATACTAGAAAAATTAAAATGTCTAAAGGAAACTATTCAAATGGAATTCAAACGGAAGACAATATTTATAATATTACTTAAAAAAGAAAAATTATTGAAATTCCATTTTAATGACTTTTATAAAAATTTCAAAGAATAGGTTTTAACATTTAATTTAAAACGAGAGTTTTGTAAATTTAATTTCAAAAGGGAACAAACATAACAATTTAATTTTAGGAAAAGAAAATTCTCGAAATTTAATTTAAAGGATTGAAAATTATTCTTTAAAATTCAAGATCCACGAATTCTAGACGATATTCCAAAGAATTAAAAAAGAAGCCTGCACCTCATCCCTCTATTTCAAATTAAGAATTTCGATGTTCTTACCATTTTTAATAAACTGATTCGAAAGAACTTTCCCATACAGATGATCGATATGGATCTGTGTATTCTCATTTTTGAATTATCCGTATATGCTAGTCGATGACATGGTCGATTTTAAATATTCGTCAATTTTTCATCTCATTATTATCCAAACGATGTCTTGTTGGCCGACAAGGAAAATCCGAGCGAGTCATCCGATAAATCTTTCAGCAAAAGACTTCGTGTAGCCGCCTTTGATCGATCCTTCCTCGACGACGTGTCATCACAAATGATCCTACATGGATCTCCAGAGATTGAAAATAAATCATTGCCACTCACCACCATGTTGTACGTATTTAAATAATAATAACGCGACTAAAATTATATTTAAAGAAAGTTGTACATTAAACCTGTTGCGCTACAAATAGGAAGTTGATATTTATTATTGAGGTTAGCAGGAAGGTTAGAAAGAGTGAAAAATTTATTAAGAAACTATTTATAGATTTAGTACAAAAGATCTATAATACAGGATGACGATAAACATATTTTCAAATGAAATTTAAACGTAAATTAATAATATACGAATAATTAAAGTTGCAAATAAATTACTTTAAAATATTTTTCGCATAAAATTGATTTCAATTAAATATGGTATGAAATAATTATAATATAATATAATACAAAAATAGAATAAAATAAATGCGAACGAAATTTAAGAGGCAATTAATATTATATAAGCAATTAAAATTCCAATTAAATTACTTTGACATACTATTTCTTAAATAAAACTGACTACCATTAATACCACGCGAAGTAAATTTTTTGGAAATGTTAAAGATTACGCGATTTATCGTATTCTAGGCGTAAAATAATTTTAGTATTCCGTCCTATGTACAGAATAACACATTTCGTCATATATGTTAATTCTCTTCGGACAATTATGCAAATATAATAACCGGTTACATAACACGTGATCCAGATCAAAGAAGCAACTTACTGATTAATATGCGTCATTAAGATTACGAAAAGCAGTCTTAAATGAGTCGTTAATTAGCAAAATAAAGTAATCAGGGATGCGTAGACAGAATTTAATGAAGTATTCTTTATTGAAAGACATAGGCTGCTTGATTTATTGCATGTTCATGGAAATGTAACATCGGAATATGGTCTGCTTGTATAGCAGGCTCTGTGTTGCAATTATGATGTTATGTAACGAAATTACATACCTTGTTTAAAAACTTAATATTCCATATAAAAAATGTATTTATACTTTTCAGAGTTTTCTTTTTTACCATGGTAAGTACATTACGATATCGATACGAGTTGAACCATGCGGTGCCCAAACTTGTGCTACGTAATTGCGATACATTTCTTAATATGGCATTCCTTAATAACAATGCTAATAAGGTATACGTACTACGCGTGTGTATTATATATTTGCACACATATAGATAAATATTGTATTATATTTAATGTACTAATTTATGAATCAAAATATATTATTATTAATAGATATATTTTACTGCTTTGCTATTTAAACATGGCTATTAGATCGTATCATTCATTTTGCATTACTTTAATGTATAAATTTAAATATAACAGTCATTTGAATAAATTTTTGTATATCTTTCTGTTTTTATTTTTGTTTTTTTTTTCTTTTGCATTATTTCCATTCGTAATTTCTGTGCGAAGAACTTGCATTCTCTAGATAATTTATTGAGTTATAATGTTTGCTATTAGACAATTTGTTGATATGTGGTTTTGAAATAAATTAGGTATATTTGAAAGTACAACATTTTTTAATCGTCTATTGCTTGCATTAATATTTGTTTTAAAATTGGCTTATCCTTACAAATCAGACATAATCTCATTTCCAAGATACAAGTATCCCTGTGTTGAAAATCTGAACTTACTTCGATATAATAATTTACGAATTCGTATGATGTCATAACCTCATCATATAGAAACCAGAAATCCAACAGATAATTTCGTTCTAATTGTAATTCAGAAATAAGGTTATATCCACCATATTTGAATATGCGAATTTTCTTTTTCATTTTAATATGCAGAACTAGTATTACAGGACACCATAACTGTGTACACACATTTTATATACAAAAAGACAACCAATTTCCCTATCTGTATGCTATTCTACAATATAATCGTCAATTACAAGACATTTCAAATCTCGTTCTTTAACCTAACATTTCACTTAATCCTACTATCAGCGTACTCGTATGACCACGCAATTTTGGTCTTGCATGTTTGCAAAACAGTATATATACCAATGATTAAATCTTACGAAGTTGCACATGTGACATGGAATGTGTAGATAACGAAAAACAAACGGTTAAATACTGTGAGAAGAATTTTAATGCAATATTGTTTACAGATTCCTTTGATCTGATGATCCTCTACTCTCGCAGGAAGACAGAAACCCAATATCAATTACACTTTGCCTACCTATACAATAATCTATTACACGAATACAAAGTCATATTGAGCATATGTATGCATCTATACATGAAGTTGCTCGTTTTATCATGCAAAACTGTATAACAGACTTATCACTGTAGATTAGGAAGCAGTCATGCGTACATTATACACAATCGCATACACAGCCGTAACAAAGAAGCAACTTGTCTGAAGAACCAGGCATCACACTTCGTAACCTAGCACTTTAGTCGAGTCTATTATCAGCAGAGGAAACTTATTCGCACGTTCACGCGATTCTGGTCTCGCATAATTCCTGGAAAACTGGGTGCCAGTAATAATCCTGACAAGGTCGCACATGAGGCATGGAAAGCGACAACCCCGTTGTCGGAACGACGTGTCCAGGATCATTAATCAGCGTAGCTATCCACTAGCAGCCGATGGAGCCGTAAAACCGTGTTCGTTCTGCGTTTAAACATACATTGTGTCGGTGCCGCGTTGAATAGTGTTAGTTCGCGTGGTGCGACGAATGGTCGCGGTTACATTTATTCACTGACGAGACAGGTAATTGCAACGTTGCACGCGTGGCAAGGTAAACCAACGCGAGTCGTGGCGAGATAATCTCTCTCTTTCTCTTTCTGTCTCTGTGCTCTGTGTCTCTCTATGTCTCTATCTCTGTGTCTCTGTCTCTCTGTCTCTCTGTCTCTCTGTCTCTCTGTATCCCTCTGTCTCTCTGTATCCTTCTGTCTCTGTGTCTCTGTGCTTGTCTGCCTTTGTATTTCTCAATCTTAGTTTCTTTCTACCCCTGTGCCTCTGTCTGTCTGCCTATATGTCGGTCTATTTGTCTCTCTGTCTCTCTGTATCTCAGTATCTCTCTGTCTCTGTGTCTCTGTGTCTCTGTGCTTGTCTGCCTTTGTATTTCTCAATCTTAGTATCTTTCTACCCCTGTACCTCTGTCTGTCTGCCTATATGTCTACCACTCTGTCTCTCTGTCTTTCTGTCTCTGCGTCTCTCTGTCTCTGTGTCTCCCTCCCTTTGTATCTATGAGCTTGTCGGCCTTTATATTTCTCAATCTTAGTATCTTTCTACCCCTGTGCCTCTGTCTGTCTGCCTATATGTCTGTCTGTCTGTCTGTCTGTCTGTCTATCTACCTCTCTCTCGTTTTCTCTTACATACTGAATCGAAAACTCTTTTCGCTTACGAGTAATCGCACACGTAATCGGTCGTTTCGTTAAAAATGAATCCGTACCCTACATAGGAAGTAAATGATCAAACTATAACCGTAGTAATAGCGCAAACCATTACACACAGTGGTAAATTACATCGCATGGCAGTATACTCAACACGCAGGCCTCAATAGCACCTTGTCCATTATTCAGCGAGAGAAGATCCCCAGAATCTATTAGCCATGCAACGCGCCCATACTTTATGGGATAATTAAAAGCTTCTCGATATTTCGATACCCGTGTGTTACACCTGCGAGATGTGCCTCTCGCGTGGAAATACTCGATAGAAAAATTCATTTGAACGAAGGCACTCTGCTTATCGCGAATTTATCTCCGCGGTTTATAACTTTCGAAGGTAAACCTGTCGGAACAATGCGGCGAGTACACGGTAGCTGAATCACAGACAGGATGCATCCCGAGTTGCGTGACTCGTGTTCCATGAAACGATAAATTCGTTCCGAGGGACAAGCTGTTCCTATCGCGCGATACCGATCCGCCAGAGGCGAATTGCTTCTGATGTTCCTTTGATCAAGGTGATTCAAGAGTCGCGAGTGTACAGGGTGTTACCGAGAAACATGCACAAGCGAGTGTGGATGGGAATGGAAACGAATTTCTTGTACGTTTTTTAACAGTTAACAAATTGATATATTTATATAATAATATTTAAATATTGACATCAATTCGCAATATATTTTAAACATAAAGATTCACACTATCTAGAAAATTCTTCTCTATCTCTCCCTCTCTCTCTTATTAACATATTACATACGGCACTCTGCTGGCGCAACATGCTTTCAGAGCTCGTACTTTTTTGGGCGATCCAAAAAATGCATATATGCATTTTTTATTTCACATTTTGTATTATATTTACACAAGATATTCTTAAATATTACTATATATTTTTTATACATCTTTTACCCTGGTAACGTAACAAGAAAATCCATTTCTAATTCCTTAAATCATCGATTGAGTCGAAGAAACCTGAAAACGAGATATCTCATCACCCGTACGCAATGTGTTAACACATGTTTACATACTGACGATTCTCACGTAACTGTTTCATTCTGGCACATTCTTCTAAACATTTTTTTATCAACATTCACACTAGATTCCACTCGCACATATTAGATTTATATCATCCCAAATGACTTTCATTTATTCTACCTCAATACCATTCACACCGACACTCACACTCTCATAAAACCAATATTTACTGCGAGCACCAGGCAATTCCTCGGAAGAAAGTATGAGAAAAATACAGAATTTACTCTCATTTTGGATTTCCTATTCGAGAAAATTGAATTTGAAGATCCTCTTCGAATATGCGTAATTACGATTAAGTGAACGACTAAGTGTGATCGTTTATCATGCTTATATACAATGTTCCTGTGATGTTAACGAGCTAATGGATTTGTAAAAATACGCCAAAAAATATTTTATCAAAAATATTTTATTATTTTTGATAGAAAATTGCTGAAATTATTGTCCTTGTTGTTGTACACGCTGTTGTTGTGTAGTAGTAGTAATGGGAAATTGAGTAAAGGAAAGGGGAGAAATTATTTTTGCAAAGAATTTGATGTAGTGTAAAATCAATACTGCTTTTAAGTGTAGTTATGTCATGCTGTATGAGTTACAGTAAGAGTGCTATATGTAAGACAGAAATAGATTTGGATAATTGATACTTTTATAATAGTATAAAATTTGATATAATTAAAATCTAGATGTATTTCTTAAAACAAAGGAATCGGTAAAATCTTGATAAAGAATAGGAAACGTTATCGATAATTACTATATTATTTCTATACAACGTTATTACAAATTAAAATGATTCAATACATATTGATAATTAATTAAATTTTTGTATTAATTTTTAAATAGTATATTAATAACTTGTAGAAGAAGACTTCAGGTTACAAAGTATTAGTACTAGAATTTGAGATATCAGGATGCTACTAATCACAATATAATTTTGCAAATATACTATCACTTATTATTTTAGCTTTCAATATAGTTGCAACTGATTATATATATACGTACTCAACATTGTACAGTATTTCCATATCTAAACCATAGAAAGTACTATAAAACTGACTTCTTATTAAAAATTTTCTGTCACATATTAAATATAAATTTATAGTTCCAAAATATAGTTATTAACCTAAATATTAATTACTCGATTTAATTTTAAATTATAATTATTACCCTAAATATTAATTACTCGATTTTATTTCAAAATATAATTATTACTTTAAAATACAATATCCCTCGATTGTTTTCTATATTTTATAAAGTTTCCTATATTAGATTAAAAGATTTGAAAAACTAAAATAAATTATTTATATTAATGCCTTCATGACGAAAATTATTTTTCGTCATCAAAAAATAAAATATATCGTATTTTTCCCATAAAGACACCTTATTGTTTACATCTAACACATTCGAATTTCACAAATTTTCTTCGAAAGGTAATACAGTTCACTGTATAGTTATCATCACCAACTACCCACTTTGCCTACAGAATCGCAAACACGAAATATTCATTTTTATTTGTTTTACTGGTCAATTAATTCCATATCTGCGTGCTTAAATTCCCTGGGTGAAATTATAAAAATCAGTTGCACGTTCTTACACGGCGTGACGAGAAAAAATAACGGCAGGAATTCCGTGAATTCAGCGGTATCGGCGAGGAATCCAGTGAACCTGCAACAGCATATGCTTTGGTACGTTGGGACCTTACCGATATCCGTACGTGCCAACGTTCTGAGAGTGCATTCATGAAAGCGCCATATGTGTCGCCGATTAGGTTATGGGTAGCAACCCCACATGGTCCTTCATGAAGAAGGTGTATACACGCACAAATTCCCTCCCTCGGCCCTTCTAGGTCGAGTGCTACCTGTGCATTATTGTACCACACATGTCAGCCGGTAATGAAATGCCGACACGTAGAAATAGATATTTCCAAGGCAGAACTGTGAAAGTGCATTTCACGTTTGCATATTTCTGCATTTTGTGCATTTTCCTCTTTGCACTTTTAACTTATTTTGTTAATTGATTCCACGGCTGTTTTATATAGGATGTTCAAAAATTCACGCAAGATTTGAATTTTACTCTATTTTTACAATAAAGTGTTACTTATAAAAAAAAACAGCGTGACAGCTGACAGTTCAACGTAATTAGAAATGGATTTTTAATTAAAAACCTGTTTTCTATCAAAATTTCTTTTTGCGTGAATTTGGGCCATCCTTTATTATACGAGCTCCCATTTGCCAAATCGATTAACTGCAAAAGATGAAACGTAGAAAAATATTTCAGGTACAGAAAGTTCAGGATCAATCAAGCGATTTGGCAATAAAATTTAAAAAAAAATCAAAACGTGGAGTTAATTGTTTTAGTTTGTAAATGCTTCACTGTTGGTTAGTTTGACAGAGATTTACAGGTAGAGAGATTTATTTGTTATTGATAATATTAAATATGTTAAATGTTATTTTAGAGAAATAGAGAATTGTTTATTAATATTACTTTATTCACTTAGGTGCTGTTGCATATTCTATTTTTTTCTTTTTTATTAGACTACAGCTGTTGGGGATATGGAAATGGTTTCTAACGTTTAGATTTTGGAGTAATTTAGCATTAAGGGGCTATATTAGCATGAAATTAAGTTTATTTGATATTAGAACCGTTGTAATTTGTTATTTTAATGTATATATTAACTAAGTATGTATTTATCGTATTTTCATTTGTCAATTATTATTATAAAATATTGGCCCTGGCACTTTTCCTAATGTGACCATGCTCCAAAATTAATTATTTGTCTGAAAAAATAAGTAAATTTTTCTGTTAATGTCGTAATTAATTTTTTTTTCATTAACATTACAATTCAACATTTTTTAAAATTATGATTAAAATAATATATTTAAAGAAGAATAGTTATTAAACTTTCTTCAATTATTCTACCTAAATAACAAATTAACTCCATCTCATGTGTCATTGAAATAACATATATAAGAAATTAAAGTAACTGATGAATTTAGTTGGCATTTTAATGTCAAGATTATATACAAATAAATATGAATTTTATATCTAAGGTAAAAAATATTACAGTGTGCTAAAGACTGGTCGTTGAAGACTGGTCATATCACAAAAATATTTTTATTCTAAAATAATATAACTTATTTTCCACCTATTCACGAAAACATCAAAATCGAACAATTTAAATGATATTTGTGAGGGAAAATTTGTTTCTATTAGTTAAATTAAAAATAATAGGAAATGTTATCCACAAGTAAATGTAAATAAAAAAAAAACTGTGTACTAAATATAAAATGAACAATAACAACACGGATATTCATTAAAAAGTGAATTATTTACTTCCAAATTTTAAATTGCATCTGTACAAAATGAATATATAATTTTAAGTATAATTAACGATTTTCGGAATGATTATGAATCAGAGAATATACAATTAAATAATTATAAAGATATTATTTATTAACCAAATTTTTCGTTAACAGTAATTTAAACGAAGATATACCTAATTATACCTAAGTGCCAATAATAACTTGTCCATAAAGAATTTCTTTAAATTTACAGTAATAATCTGTTCTATAATCTCGAGTAATTATTAAAATACAATAAAAACACATATAATTTCTGCAAATTAAATTTTTTTCCTTTTATACCACATATCCTTATTAATCTCGGTTAATGAGGTATAAAGCTGGTATCGAGTAAAAGAGACTAAAATAAAATCCTTCGTGATATCAAAATGTATAAGACTCACCTCAACATACTTAAAGCTATCAATCTTACACTATTAATAACCAAGTGCAACATACAAGCAATCTATACATAATAAATAGCTAATAATAGTATTACAAACAATAATAATTAATATTAATATAAATATAACACAAAATGATATAAAATAAATACAATACAAAATTATACATAATAATAGAATAATTAAGAAATGCATATTTATTAACCTTTACAACGTAATAATTTCTTACTTTAAAGAATAAAACACACAGAATCTTGATAATAGAATAATTAAGAAATACATATTTGTTAATCTCTACAACGTAATAATTTCTTATTTTAAAGAATAAAACACATAGAATCTTGAACTGGTTGTCAGAAAAATGTAAGACGTAACAATTTCTCATTTTAAGGAATAAAACACAGAATCTTGAATTCGTTGCCAGAAAAACGTAAGACGTAACAAAATGATCAATACAAAATTGCGAAACGCCTCTTTTCGCTCTTTGTACTTTAAATTGGAAAATATTAATTATAATATATAGTTACCGCAGAACCTCTCGCTTCCATATCAAGCGGCTCAAATCTAGACGTTCCATTTTTGTCGAACTCATAATTTGGTTTCAGAATATCTTGTTCAACGAGCTTTTTTGGTCCGTCAATTAGCCAGCAACGTTCTCATTAACGGGGACACAGGGAAGCTGATTCTCATCGACCTCAAGAAGTCTCGTTTCAACCAAGAGGAGGAAAAAAGTAAAGTCATAAAAACGCCCCGTGATAATAGCAACGATATCTAATATCGATCATCCGTAACGCACAACACGATCATTTATATCAATACTTATCATTATTATACGACAGTGTCTAGGGATGTACATTATTTAACGTAGTTTTAAACAATTTCCACATCATAAATAGAAGTCTGGCTTAATAGGTAACGTAACATCGGTTCCATTAGATTATGTAATGTCATAAACATTTGCATCGAATAAAGAAATTCTTTATTTTACCATTATTTACATGGCCAAGACTTTCGGTATACTTTTCGTATATTATTATAATATATACATTATCGTATCACGCAGAATTATTTTGATTTTATTACTCATAAACGAATAAATAAATATATCGTTATATATTTCTACGAATAAATATTTATTTATACGCTGTAAGGCAGTAATTATTAACTCGATTTATGGAATTAAGCTATTTAGTGTCTTTATTTTGTTAAATGTCAGTAATAAAAGAACGAAGACATTAAATAACGTAATTTCATAAAAATTAAAATGTTCAGGAAATATTTTTCTACTAACATGGACAAAATTTTAATTTATTATAATATATTTTATTACGTCGTACAAGCTTATTTTAATTTCGTGGGACTTGAATAATTAAATCAATGAATATATCGTTATATATTTTTATAAATAAGTACTTGCCTTATTATACACTCTTCGTCTTTTCATTTTTCGGAATACTATATTATATATTCATATTCTTTTTACAAGCTAAAATTGTAATAACCAAAAAATTTAGACACCAACAGAAATCTTAATAACACCTTATACGACGAAAACCTAACAACTTTCGATTAAATTACTAAAATAATTATTAAATACAGGAAAATAAAATTTTTCAAAGATATTGCATCATTATGCTCTACCCCTAAAACAAGGGTGAAATCTAGTGTAAATTTAAATTCGTAAAAATTTTAATAACACTAAAAAACCTATAGTTCTATTAACTTATATAATAACAAATCAATTATTTTAATGAATTTTAACGAATATTGCTTTTTCCATAAGCATTACATTATTTATTTAACACGTGCGATCTTATTCTTTGAAAAATATATTTCCCAAATTTATTTTGGCTCACATTTCTTTCACGTTCATTTAAATTAATTTTTTACACATATAGGTAACATGACATATAATATAATATTAATTATGTACCACTTAATTCATTTGTTAATTAGCTTCTTGACTTTATACAATATATAAATACTTTCATTTAGTCATAAATGAATTTCATGAAAATCCTAACTATAATACTACACCTGTTGATGAAGACTAATACAATACTTCAGTTTTGCTACAACGTGGAATTTTAATTTTTATTAATTTATGCATACAGTGCAACATACTGTCAAGATGTACAAGATAATGTAAGTGACTGTGGGATGCTAAGTGCCTAGATAAGAAACGAAAGTGAGGAATGTTATAGATCCTATAGATCGTCCGGCAAACCACAAAGTTTCTAATCTCTATGATCAGTTCTAACGACGATCCTGGGTTCTAGGATAATGCCGGGGGCAAAAAAGTCCAAATCATATCTAATACAAAGAGAGAGAAGTAACGTAATGCAAGGGTTAAAATAGAAAATTCAAGTTGACCGGTCCGTGGCATCGCTCATCCCGCCACTCGGAGTGGTAATTAATTTCACGATAATTAGCGGCGATGTGGCCAGCTAGCTTGGCCGCCGTGGTCCAAGAATATAATTATGGAATAAATTCTCCAGTCAAAGGTTCAAGGTAATAAGGCCATTACCAACGTTCTGGAAAATATCCTTTTCCCTTCTCTTTCCCCTTCATTTATTCCTCTTTCTTCCCATCTCTCGCACCTCTTCTTTCTTTCTTTCCATTTTCTTTTACGTATACGTATGACGATAATACTTTTTATTTATTCATTTATCACTTATTTACGTGTTTCTTCTTATTTATTTGTCTACTGTTTAGTCTTTATTCACATAGTCCTTATTATTTATTTATTATTTATTTATTTAGTATTATTTACTTTCATATATTTATTATTTATTATTTATCATTCATTATTTATTAATAATTATAATAATGCATCACTCGATATTTTTTCTTCGTTGAATATTTATTATTTATTTATTGTTTACTCAATATTCGTTTGTTATTTCCTTTCTATTCATCCATTCTTTGTTTATTACGTTTTTACTATTTATTCATAATTTATTTGTTTGTCGTTTATTATTATTTATTTATCATTATACAATAGGTAAATAGTAATATTATATCATGTCATTATTATTTATCTATTAATGATACGTACTGAAATTGAATTATTATTGTTGGCAAATGCTACATGATACGATGCTTTCAATAGTTACCTATAGAAAAAATATTTAGAAAAGGATATATCAATTAAGCGTACGCCTTTATTGTACGGAAATTAAGTATTCTGTTTTTTGTTCAAGTGTGCCATATTTTACAACAAGGAAGTGTACTTACACAGAAGAATGTGCTTGTACACGATGAATCCTAACCATTACCCGATAAAAATTACCAGTTAATATATTTTTCAGTCAAGATTACTTCCATTCGTTCCAACTCCCTAAACCATAATTAAGTCCTACCCAACCTAAAAACTTAAAAACAAGGATATGGAAGAATAAGGTATCTCGATTGTCACCATATGTGAAGTAATATATTAACGAAATACCTTGTCGGCCAACGTTTTCATAAAAACGAAATTACCCCGGAAAACCTCCCCGCATATTAAACTGGAACCAAATGTAACAAAGTTGAAGATGCATGTTAATGCCTCTGTACAGTCACCAGCAAAAATTAGTAGTCGGTGTAACGGGATCGCGAGTGGTGCACGCTCAGAAGGGGCGTTATGCTCGTTGGAACAGGTTGCCATACCAAGAGAAGCTCTACGAACGATTTTAATGGCGGTACCTGTAACTTTGTGGTCGAGAATTTGTCGCCCAGTCAGGATTCATATGAACGAAGAGTGCCGGACAGTCTCGTAAATCTTCGTCGGGGCTCCTGCGCCTTGCTCTTGCGGATCCTCGAGGAAGGAATCGAAGTCTGGAGGAGGAAGACTCCTTCTAAGCGCACAGGGTAAACTACCTGACGGTAATTGACCCCGATCAAGATCTTCGCTCTAAAACAACACTCCATACTAGTTTTCACGCTTCAAAAGCTGGTTACTGCAGATCCACCGTATCGTAAAACGTAAAATAGTAGCTGATATAGAAAGGTATAGTACGTACCGATAATAACTATTTCACAAACCTGATTTTTTTCGAAAGGCTCCTGATTTTCCGTCTCTTTTGTGTCACTTACATGTTTTCCGTAATATTATTTTATTTTTTACTTTTAATTTAGTTCAATTTGATTTGTCACGATTTATCTATAGTTTGACAATTCTAATTTTGCTTAGAAATATTTCTGACTCCTTTTGTTCTCCTCGTAGCAATTTCATGGTTTCTATGATAAAGATTTGTTCTGAATTTCTAATTCAATTTAATTTGATTTAATTCACGTGTATTTTGAAAAGTTTAAATTTTCTTAGGAATTTACCTGATTTCTCTTGTCTTTGTTATTGTACTTACATGCTTCGTATGCGACTATTTTAGCTTATGATTTTATTTTACTTTAATTAAAATTTAGCGATTATAAATAATCCTACTTTAACTTTAGCAGTTTATCGGTTAATAATATTTTGAATTAAATGGGAAGTATTTTCAATTTAACTTTAACTCAATTTTTTATTTTTGCAATACTCATTTAAACGATCAATTACCTACTTTAGAATTGACTCGTTTAGAAATTTCCTTACCTACAAACTGAAGGAATTAAAAATCTCTTTACATCGAATAAGCAATAAATTTTAATGTACATGGATAATACGAATATAATTTTGATTCTTCTTCTTCCCTATATATTAAAACTCACAATCGTAGTAACATTTTCGATCACTCGTAACCACGAATGCATGCCAAGGTACGTATCCCGTGCAGCTCATAAGCAACATCATTAATAATAAACCTTAAGCACTTCCACGAAATAAGAACCGAGGAAACTGAAACACATGTCAGTTTCGACATATCGTGAAATTCGTGCTAGCAGTCCTCCTTATCGACAATTATCAGTCGTACACGAGTACCTGGATACAACTTAGTTTAAAGCGTCAAGGCATTCTTTATCTGTCGAAATGCAACGTCAGACGACATTCGGGCGTCGGATATTTATCACAGACTCCACGCACGCTCCGCGCACAGGGAGAACGTCCAGTGGCCCTCGAGTGCCCCTTACGCGCCGCTTTTTCAACAGAGAAAAAGATAGACACGCATAGACAGAAAGAGAAGGATAAGGAGAAGGAGATATAAAAAAGAGGGAGACAGAGCTCGGATAAAAGAGAAAAAAAAAAGGAAGGAACAGGGCATATACCTGTTCCACGCGTGAGTGCACACACGCACGCACACAGGCGCAGGTCCACGCGCGCTGTGCGCGCGCACATCCTCCCCATACACGCTCCCCTTAAGCACGAGGCCCGGCAAGCACGCGTGCGCCCTAGTGCACGCACGCACGCATGCACGCGCACGCTTCGTACGTAGCGGCTAAACCGAGCGGCCGGTGGTGGGGGAAACGAGTGGATGGTTGGGGGTCGGCGCGCGCCACGACGCGAAGGTGGGGAGAACGGCTCACGTCGTCCACCCCCTGCCCTCTTCACGCCGCCAGTGTGCCCAGAACGCTGCTGCCCCCAACTTCCCTACCTCCACTTGGGCCCACATATCCTGCGAAGCCCCTTACTCCGCTCGCGCGGCCGGTACCATCTTTCTGCCGTAGCTTCTCTTCAGCCGCCACCCCCTCCTCCAGCTTCTCTCATCTTACTTCGTCTTCTTCTTCGCCTCGCATCTCCTTTTTCTCTCCGACTCGCTCCTCTCTATCCGAGTCACCGCCGCGGCGTGCGCCCGTCTCTCTCGGCCAGCTCGTTCGGTCTCTGGACCAGCTTTTCTTTCTCCCGGTAACTGTTCAAATTTCGATCCCTGAAACACCGGCCAGTCGGTGGGGATGTGGACCCTTCTTGCGTGCGTGCCAGTGTCTCTCACGCGTGCACGAATTTTCGGGGATCGTTGCGAGCTGATTTCGGATTCCAGAACATACGCATGCGCCATGCAGATATCTTCGTATTGCTCCTTTGCCGAACTTCGCACCGAGTAGATGCCTAGCAGGTGATAGCGCGTCGTTTGCACCGTGATGTTTGTTTTTAAGTCGATACTCGACGTTCGAAATTCCGATTCGTATCATTTCCAGCTACAATTCTCGTTGATAACAGGACGAGTAAATAAAAAAGATTCCGAATTCTTCCGAATTAAATACTCGTCGCATCAAAGACGCGTTTCCATGTACCAAATTATAGTTTATAATTAATTTTCCTTCCTGTTACGAATATCATTTTTACCCGTGTTAAAGAACAGACTCGTAAATGCGCGCAAGTGTGCAGCTAAAATAGGAAGGCGAGCACGAACCGCCACGAATTCCAAGAAACGAGAACCATGAGTAGAGTTATCTGTTCGATAACGACGAAGGGTATCGTCTTTAAATATCCAAATCAGCAAATAGATTCGAACGGGCACGCAAAAGCACGAGGGCGATTCACGAAGATGAGAATCTCGGGCGTTGTAGGGCGTTTGGATCGGCAGTGGAGGGGACACACAGGGGTATGAGGCGCTGCAAGCCAGTAGGGTGGGAAAGAGGGGGAGAAGATGGGGGTTTAGGGCCCGAGATCGAGTATGAGGCCCAGTGGTGGGGATAGGCGCGTGCCCGCCCTGGCTATATAAGGCCTCGAACCCTTCTTAGTAAGGCATTTCGGGAGCCAGGTCCGTACTGTCAGCATCAAGGGTGCGATTTAGTTTTCAACTTTCCTAACTCACGTAACCATTCGTCTCGTTTCGAACGTGTTTTATTTTGTTTTCCTTCTGCATCCGTTGGACGCGTCGCGCGTACACGAGTAAGGTGTCGTCAGAGAAGGGGGTATAGTTAGAGAGGGTTAAACCGTCGTAGTAATCGGTTCGCAGACTAGTACTTCGAGTACATCGAGGATTCTATTTCTCAAGGTCATCTGGCACGCGCTGCCGCGCACTCCTGCTCTCGTAGTGGGGGGATCGAATCAGTGATATGACCTTAGTGGGATCGAAGGAGGGGAACGTATTGCCCATCATGTTGAGCGTACAGCAACAGCATCATCACCACAATCTACACGGTTCTTCGACGACCAGTGCTCAAACACATCGCGGCAATGTGATTGTTTCCACCAGCAGTATGCCGGCCAATGACATCAAGATCCAACAACACGGTTGCAAGCGGTCCAAGATTTACGGTCAAGCGACCGGTCCCTATGGCACGGTTCCTCATCAACCGGCTTCAGTCGCGAGGCGAAACGCTCGAGAACGAAATCGTGTCAAGCAGGTGAATAATGGATTCGCCACATTGAGGCAGCACATACCCCAAAGTGTAGCACAGGCACTCGGAGGAAGTACGGCTGGCACCCACGGTGGATCTAGAGCTGGCAGTAAGAAACTATCCAAGGTCGAAACGTTGAGGATGGCAGTCGAGTACATCAGGAGTCTTCAGCGTCTGTTGGAGGAGCACGACAGTGGTTCGGATGTCACGAGTATATCGTCACCCACGTCGTCATCGCCTTCCTCCACTTCTTCAGCCTCGTCCACGTGTAGCTCCACCAACGGAATAGGCGTCGAGTCCAGTCACCACTCTCCCGAATTGAGACTTCGCGGCAATGTCAACAACGAGCTCAGACATCACGGTAGCTCCGACTTGCATCGACATCAACATCTACGACAGAATCCTAGCCCGACCTTCGTGCCAGCGCCCTGTTCAGAGGCCTCGAGTTCACCAACGCCTAGTTTCGTTTCCGAAGCCTCGTCAGCTGGCAGCCAGGGCTATGGAACATCGGGCACGCTCTACACCGCGCATTCCGATGGTTACGACAATTACGAACCCATGAGCCCCGAAGACGAAGAACTGTTGGATGTCATCTCCTGGTGGCAACAAAGTCAATGAGAAAACCGGTGTCTACGTCGCCTCCGATTTGGTCCATTCTTCACCTCTCAGGTTAGTGACGTGACTCTTTCTATTGTTCTCCTAGCATAGGTACCATGCCAGTTCTCGTACGATGAGACAGCTCTTCGACGTCTTTTCGGTGAATACCTTCTCTGCTTCTAGACCTGCTCTATTTCGCGAATTATTCTACGTACTCCGAACGTTTTCCGATCACTCCTGTGTCCATTGACAGCTTCGTTGCGAAATTTGGAATGAAGGAGGCAAAATGCTTCGGTCGAACACGGTGATCGTGGAATATTTTCACTCGCTTTTCTCCAACACGAACACGTCGCTTAATATTTCTCGCATGGACGGGCACGAAAGAGATGAACCTCGAAGTTATGCGGCCGAAAAGAAACGTTGCGTCACATTCAGGATTTTTTTTTCTCCAAAAGCTTCTCACCTCCCTCGCTCCTCGACGACCGTAAATTTTGCCCGTGAGGTAACATCCGCGTTACCGAGGAAGTTCAAAGAAATTTCCGACCAGATTTGTGACCTTGCCCTGTCACAATGGCGCGCGCGACCCCTCGCTGAAACTCCGGCCATTCAAATCGCAGACTCCATTCAGAGGGGCACCGAGTATACATTCGAGAAGCGACGCTTTTGTACCCGATTTCTTTCACCGTGTACTAACACGCGTGTCACCACCCGTGTATGTGCGCCGGTCCTTCTACCGTTTTTTCATCCCTCCTCACCCTTCAACTTTCAGAGTCGTCCAATTCGTCTCCTCTGAAAATTTTGCCACCTTCAGCGAGAGCTTTGTGCAACGTTCCATTGGAAGCATCCAGTTCCCGCGGTTTCCATCAACTGTGTCCACTAACTCCTCGTTCATCCTGATTTCCACCAATTATCTCTGTCGGAATAATCACCGTGAAATTTCCCGTTTATCCTTGTCTTCGAAGACTATGCTTGTTCCAGCAATCACCGTAATGTTCTCCTAGAGTCCTAGGGTACCACGGGTTAATAATATTTGCACAATAGAAAACTTGCGATATTTTCGATGATATTATTTTTTTTCTTATTTAAGCCAGTTGTATTTTAATATATTTTTCATACAGATTTATATTTATATGAGATTGTATTTATATAGAATTTATATTTTAATATATTTTTGTATCTACGTAAAGTTATATTTATATTATACACAAATAAATTATATAGAAATAAAATTGTATGTTATGTATGTCTTTTATTTCGTTGTATTTTGCACGATACAGGGTGGATTGCATAACGGGAAGAAAAAATGTGAATTAGGTTTGGAGAAACGATAGTAGTGTCTTTGTAGGTCGCTCTTCAGGCGCGTTAGGTTAGCGACCCTCAAAGAGTGAACAGAGGAACATCGATCCGAGTTCATATTCGAGTCTGAACTCTAATCTTGATGGACGTAACTTTTTCTGACGTTCCTTTCAAGCTTCCAACATTTTTTCCCGCGGATTTTCTTTTCTCAGCTCTTTATCTCGCTTTGTTTTCCGGCTGGTTCTCTCCTCTTCTCCTCTCTCGCTGGCTTCTCTCTCGCTTTCTTTGACAAGAGACGATTTCGTCTGGTGCGTTTAACCTGAATGCATCTTTCAGGATATTCCAGTCCCCCTTTTGTGGGTTTTTGAACCGGTACGCTATTCTTCCGTCTTTCTCTCCTTCTGTCTCTCTCCTCTCTCTTTTCGACCGTCTCCTTCGATTTCTTCTTTTTCGCTCTACCCGTGAAGAGCGAGTCCCTTCCAGTAAAACTGCCCTTACCTGAAATCATCCCCTGCTTCTCTTACTTCTATACCTGTAGTGTCTCCTTACCGACCTTCGACAGTCCCAATTTCCTCGGGAATAAATTTATAAACTGGTATCGGGGCCTTTTCGTTATTGTCGATATCCAACAAAACGAGCGTGGAATACGAGACCCAGCGAAAATAATTTTTCAGCAGAAATTTTGCCACTTTCATTATGCATGCAGTGGTAACGAAGGCTAGGTTCTTGCATAGAGAATGAAATATTATGTCTTTGGAAAAGAAAATTAATATTTCCTAAACTAGAAAATTATTATTCAATATTAGTATCGTTAATCGTAATTGTCGTAAAAGGCAAAATAAAATTCTTCAGAGAGAAGAAAAATTACTATTCAGTAGAGAGTGAAAAATATTGCTTAAAAATAATTAATATTTCTCAGAATTGGAAAATAGTATTTCTATAAGATAGGAAAATTAATATTTTTCAAAGGAGAAAAATGAAATTCCCTAGAGAAAAAATTAATATATTTTAAAAATGAAAATTTATTTCCTTGAAGAAGAAAAATTAATTTTTCTCTCATATATATATTATTATCTACAAATCAGAGCAATGTCTTTTAATCTAATGTAATAAAATTAAAAATTTCTTCTTCGTTATTTTGCAGGAGTGGCCAATTGAGATACGTATGATGAGCAGAGAAAAGGGCCGAGAGGAGACGACAAACAGCGGCTGTTCCACGCACTGTGATCTAGTCATATCAATATTGTACATTTGTAATTTTACGAATGGAAAGAGCCACGTTTTTACGGTTAGATTAAGGGTAGTTCTTTGCACTAGAGTCGAGATGTTGGATTCACCATCTGATGACTTGTACGTACGAAACGGGTTTTCGATGATGCTTGTTAGAATATAGAATTTAGGAATGTCGTATCGACGATTTTCTCAAGAAAAATCTCACGTTTGGATATCCTTGAAGGATGTAACATTCCGGAGTGCCTTACTGGATTTCTTCGTATCTCGCGCCAACTTTAACTTAAAAGATATTCAACTATATAGATTCTCTCATTACGATTCTTCTATTTCCAGAAGAAAATTTTATTTCGTTTATCTGAGAAAGGAAAAACGAAAATTCGATTAAGAAACGTTTCAAGGTTTCGGACGTTGGTACTGGAGTAACTGATTTGTTGTAAATTTTATAAATATTATAGACGTTGGAAATATTAATTATTCGATCGATGCATGTGACGAAGCATCGGGGAAATAAAATATTTATATCGGTTCTCGCGCCATTATTTAAAACATTTCTACGGAACACGAATATCCGAATTGTATTATAATTACCTGTAATGATACTGTACATAATGTGTATAACGAGTAAAAGTGGAACGGACAAATTGCATTAATTGATGTTCACATTGGACTAAAATTGAACTAAATTTTATCCAGCTAGTGCCTTCTTGTAAATAAATAATAAAAAGTAATTCGTTAAATATATTGAACAACGTTATGAATAATATTCAAACGATTTCTTTTATTTTCCTGCATTTTTCATTTTTCTCTCATTCCTCAAAAATTCTTTCACCCCTTTGTTACTTATTGAAACAATATTTTATTTAAAATGTAGAAAATTTCAACTGTTTCCTTTTTTCTAGAGAATATAATTAATGATTTCATTATTTTATGGCATTATTGTAATGGTATTACAGCAACACTGTTGTAATGAAAATCCTATAGTAATATATATTATATATTTATATATGTATTATTATGCTCGGTTAATTTTGCTATAATAATCTACTACTTCTCTAATAATAATATTAGTACTGCTATTATAGTAATTTATTAACAGCTTTATTTTATCATACTACAATTACGATTTTCTCCCAATATCTTTTATCATTTAAACAGGAAAAAATTCTTCCTCTTACCATATAAAATTTCCGTGAAACAATTCGATATACCGAGAAGTAGTAATACCATAAAGCGAGTGCAAGGAACAGGATGAAACAAAAACTGATCCTCGTCGAAATCCATGAAATTGTGCGGTGATTTATTTCTTAAGGCATGGTCGCTGGTAGAAATTTTCACGAAACCTTAGTTACACCTGACTTCGTAGCAAAGTCAGGTACAATTGCGATTACTTGCCGGACCGAGCAGGAATCCTCGAGGAATACTCATTGTTGTATAGTAACGGTACCCAACGTTGTCAATGCGTCTCGATCGTCGAATCGATCCTCTCCGTTTCCAATAAACGAATCGCAACGACTGGTGTCATTTCGTGTTCAGGTAGATTCGGGTTGCTAACTTGTCCTAACGGACCGATAGCCTTAGGTACAAATCCCTTGGCCAGGTATCGATCGATCGTCTCGATCGTAAAGTTTTACTGTGGATGAAAATGGCGACGAAAACTCGTCGAACGCTTTACGAATTTATGAATTATTTTATTCTCCTTTTTTTTCGAGTAGGTGCTTTCATTGGGGTAGATATGACAACGATGCACGTGGAAATTTTCCTATTTCATGGCGTTATTTTGTTTGTTTAATGGTTAGTGGAATGAGACAGTGTTTTCATAATTTTAATAATTTCATAATGGAAAAATATATTGATATATTAATAAAAATATATTAATTTTCATAGGGGAAGATATGGCAAGGATGTATGTGGAAATTATCTTATTTAATAGTATTATTTTATTTGTTTGGTGGTTATTAGAAGGAAACATAGTATTTTTATAATTTCAATAATTTCATAATGGAAAAATATATTAATAAATAAAAATATTTTAATATATTAATAAAAATATATTAATTTTCATAGGGGAGATATGGCGACGATGCATGTGGAAATTATCTTATTTCATGGTGTTATTTTATTTGTTTAGTGGTTAGTGGACTGTGACATAGTGTTTTCATAATTTTCATAATTTCATAATTGAAAAATATATTAATTCGATTCTTAATGAGAGATGAGATATGAGTCCCATATTTCTGAAAATTTTAAAGAAGGGTTCGATTAATTATTATATTCATTTTTGTTTCATTAGTCGGATGTTTGATCGAGAAAATTTATGAGAGGAAGACTTACCTGGTAAAATCGTGTTTCAAAGTATTTCTTATTTGTAAAACAGCGATATTAATGGAAGCATTATACAATGGATATTGCATAATATTTATTTTTAATATAGAATAAGGCCATAATAAATAATTGACAATAACAATGGAATAGTCGAAGAAAGATTCCATCTCTAAAAATATTCTTCCAAAAATCTCAATTTTTAAACATTTTGAATAAAGAAATTCTATGAGACATTATGTACAATTAAAACTATTTAATTAAATTCTTCTAATTAAATTAATTAAATTCTTCTACGTATTCTTCTGCGTATCGATAATCAATTTCAGTACTTATTTCATAGAAGATTTTTAAGATTTTTTAATTGAGTTAGCTATGTTGTGAAGAAAATTAGATAAATATATAATCTGTACCATTCAGAAAATTAGTATTCGTAATAAGAATTTTATCAAATAAATTTTAAATTAATATTTTTATATTTAAGTTAATATTTCTATATTTATTTATATATGCAATATTCAAATCATTAATATTAGTGTATTAGAAGTTTTATTCATTGTTTAAATAATTTTCAAGAATTACGATTTTATGAAGAAAATGTCTATCACTTGTATATATGGGAATAATTTTTATATTTTCATTAATACGATAACAGAATTTCCTTTTTCATTGCAAGTTATAGTTAGGTTTTGTGATTAGTAGAATGAGAATTATTGCTTTTATAATAATCTTTTACAGTCAGGAAATAATAATTATTTTACATAGAAATAATAAATTATAAATACGATCATTATTATAAATATAATAGTTATTTAATCTAATTAAATAATTGTTAAAATTATTTCCTTACATTCCAAAAGTTTCAAGAAACTATTTGCTCGCTTAATTTTCTTAACTTTTAAAATTCAAATAAAATAAAATGAAATAAAGTACTTGAATTTTAAATATACTATGTACACAGAAATTACCAGTATATAAAATATCACAAGCAGTCAAAGTGAATTGAAAATACATCTACACATTGATATATATTTTTATTATTTATTTGGAACAAGATTATCAAGATTTTAACAGATCTATGATTATTTAAAATTCAGGGTTAAATGTGACAGTCAACGTAAGCTACTGAAGTATAATCGTAAGCACAAGAAATAGTATCATTGTGAGTCTTTCATCTCTTTATCATTATGTTTGATCACTCATACTTTATTATATAGATAGGCAGAGTAAATTCACGGCACAAATCGAGCATTCTCCCTCGATATAAAGGCGCCTTTTTATTTGTGCCATTAGGATCGCTCTGTTAAGAAGAATGATTGATGAGTTACTCGTCTTGACACGTAATATAAAATACAATTCTATGATTCTCAATTCTCTGCGAAATAAAATAACTCTCCAAATTGTACAATATTTATGCAAGTATTAAAGCTTTATTTTGAAATTCAGTTCGTATATCACATGGAATGATTACGTGCATATATCGGAGATTACGAGATCAATAACTCAAATTCTAAGTGAAAAAGCATACTTTCATATTAAACTCAAAATTAATGGAAATAAAAAAATTGATGTGTGTATATTACCTTTCATGGTAATTTCTTTTCAAATTATAATGTGAAGATAAAGAATAAAAATGCTGAAAAAAGAAAAAAAAAATATGTGGAGTATATAAATAGATGAAATCGATAAAACAGAATACTACAGAACTACAACAGAATAGGATTAATCACATTATACATGTCTTTCAAAACAGAAATTTCAAATGCACCTATTGAAAATTATTCATTTGTAATTTGAATGAAATAAAATATAAAAAATATACTAATTGTAAGTTTTGCTATGCTCGAGTAGCGATTAAAAATTTGAACAAATTTCTATGTAGTACAATCATTACAAATAAATATTTAAATCCATTTACTCCTTTAAAATTTTAGGAATATTCATTTTTCGTGAAACGAGTGAAAATAAATTATAGATTGCATAAATTGCAATTTTAAATTCATGTAATACACATCATAAATTATGAAATATAACTTAAAATTATATTTGAGAAATTTAAACCTATCACTACATCTAAATACAATGATAGATACATTTTGTTTAATTCAGATATTTTTTATTTCTATTCTCCTCTTTTATTTATGTTAACAGATTCTGTAACATAGAGTTACATACTGTAGTAAACATAAATACCTATTACTTACTTAAATTATACATGCCATATAATATATTATATAGTCCAATACCTAATAAATTACTAAACAAATTATTAAATAATATAACGTCTATATTTTTGCTAATAATTGTGAAATTGGTGTAATGAGTAAAGAATTCGAAAAAAATAAATTTATTTATTGTTTCAAGTTGTATCTACTTACACTACAATAACATAAATTATTGTGTTATGTATGTCATAATATAAATTCTATTTATATCATAAAGAATTATACAATTTATCCAAACACATCGGTCAATTCTTTAAAATTCATCCAAACACCTGCACATTTACGTTTCACAAATATATCTATAATTACAAATAAAATATTATGGCTATTACAGAGATAAATGAACATATATAAACCTGTCTTTATCATTCCTCTTTCATTCTAACATTTTTATTAGTGAAATATTTCCAACAATTGAGTTAAATTTGATTAAGACCTATTGAAAGAAAGCCTTTCACTTGGCAAATCGAACTTTTGGCCAAAAACAGAAAGTAGAAAATATAATTTACATATTTAATTTAAACATAGAAAATTAAACAACTATCAAGTGGTTTGACATTAAAGTTTAAAAAAATTTTTAAAAGTAAGACTCAGTTAATCATTGTGACCTGTGAACGGTTCAACATGAAGAAAATGAGTTAAATATCTAATATATCTATTTGATCAATTTATTTATCTCTAATTCTACTACAATTCTTCTGAATGGTAGTATTCACCGATGAAAGCGTTAACTTACCTGTGCCTGTATATACACGTTACGTTTAACCGCAGATCATGATGCACTCGAATATTCAACGATGCACCGATTTCGGTTGATTTACGTCTTTTGCGGTTCTGAAAACCGAGGAATAACCAAAGGAGACTTTCGACAGAAAAATTACTGTGATTCCAGCGGGTTATTTACTCAAAAACCGCAAGGACATTGACAGGGATAATGGGAGAGGACTCCGCCTTTCTGCACCGCACTTTTAAAGTATACTGTCGCGAAAGAAAACGTTTCAGGGGCGTATATCGTCGTGGGTCTAAGATTGTTAGTTGCATCTTGGAAAATCGTTCGATGAAATGTTCTCGCTTTACAGGAACCATTCGTCAGCCGTTATTACGAGTCGTTATTACGACGATAATAACACTGTGTTTAGTGAATGAAGTTTGTCTGTTGAAAGCGTTCATTATTTTTAATAGAAACATTAACGAATGGTAATTTAATGATACGAGGACATTTTTTGGAGACTGTGAATGAAGTTTAAGGACAGGTTAATGACAGTATTTTATTAATGCTTCATTAATTTTCTTTAATTTGTACGTTATCGATATTATTAACAACTTTGTTAACTTTATTATTGCAATAACTATTTTATTTCATTAGCTTTACAATTATATCTCACAATATAAATTGATTAAATTATATGATTTTAGTAGGTTATTTATGAACTAAATATAAGTAAATTAGTTCATAAATGAATTAACTTTTCAAACTAAAATCATTCGTCTACTATTTTCGGAATTTATTAAAGACAGTGAAAGGTAGTAAAAAATTTTATATGTACATGTAAGTTTGGGGAGAAATGCGTGTGGTAGTATAAAACTAAAAATCCTAATTTTGTAATTAGAATGTATAAATAGATTAAGAGACAGGAAGGAAAAGAAAAATCAATTATTAATTGTAAATATTGCTAATTTTAATTAGGACTATTATATTATTTTATTTTATTATTTTATTTAATTTTATTAGGGTTATTAATATAATATTAATTTAATTTCTCAAATAACCTAAATATTTGAAAATCGTTGCTGGTATTTCCCTATTTATAGTTATTTTACAAATTGTACAAAATATTTTACTAAACTCTTGAGTTTATTAAAATATACCAAACTATATAGAAATATTTTTTGTCTTAAAAAGGAAGCTAAACTTTAGATAATGAATTGGTAACAAAAGAAATAGAACAAGTAATAATACTTTATAGAAATTACTGTATCGAAATATTGAAATTACATTTTTCTGCAATATATATACTTTAATTACAATTACTTTACAATTACATTAATTACAAATAAACATGTCAAATACATATCTTCAAATCCACAAGAAAATTTCTAATCAAAAAAAGAAAAGGAAGAAAAAATAATAAAATTTCAAAAGCTTTCAAACAAAATGCAATACAAACTAACGAACATTAAACAGAGATTATTATCAAATATATATCTATATAATAAATAAATATATATATCAAACCCATTCAAAGTCATAAAACAAAACACATCCCCTAATTAACACTAGACCTATCAAAATGATCAATATGACTTGTTTCAGTTTCTTCTAGTTTTGCATTTACTGAAAATATGCAGTCCCTTTTGACAAAGTTAACATTGATTTTTACTCGGGTAGGAACTAATTATATCTATTTATTTGTTTTCATTGTATCACTTTCGTTATTATCGTATCGCAATCGTTGACATGTATACTCGTCGTATGAAATAAAAAATTAGATTCGAAAGTATATCGCTTCCTTTAACTACTTGCCTTACTATTTAACTGGCAACCATAAATCACCACTTAATCAAATTTCTAAGATCGGTGTTAATTAATACATAAAATTTAGAATAACCTAACGATGCGTTAAATGTTGAAATAAAATAATTCTAGGTGTTAATTTCTACCCAATTTCTCATTTACTGTTTTAAAAATTTCGTCAATTTTATAATAGAAAATCTTCAAATTGCTATTTCTCTGTAAGAAAAAAATCACCGAGTGCAAATGTTTAAATTCCAATGATGCGTGTCATAGTGAACAAGAGTGGGCCACACTTCGAGCCATTTTATATAAACGTGGCTCAGAATGACACGTAAATAAGATAGAAAGACGTCAAAGAAGACTAGATGTTTACATCGGCTCTATTTACAAACCACGACTCTGGCACGTGATGCACATGTTCGACCCGATGTCCTTACCACGTGTCTCACACGATATCATCGCCGAAGTGGTTAACCAAAATTTATTGTTAAATCAATGAAGCTAAGTTCGAAAGGTGGGGCAGTTTTTAACCCACTTAACCTCAAAAACTTAACCTCAGCACTCGAGGTGTCGCATATCTACCTCTCCAATGGTCCGCGCAGCAAGCGCCCAGGTCCGCGGGGATTCCCCGAAGATCGCAGTGCGCCGGCGCAGCGAGCATGAGCAGTGAAAAAATTCATCGAGTGCCGCGATCGTTGCTATCGCGTTACGCGGCAGAGTGGCAGAGGCACGCGTTACTCGGAAATCTCGTGGCGAGGCGTTCGGTCAAGTAAATCCTCTTATCCGCATCGATGACGCCAGGCCAGACTGTGGTGCACAGGGACGAGCGAGGAGTCGGTCTTCACCAAGACGTACGCAGAACGATCGAATCGCGGACTGGCCTTACCGGTGCGACGAGTTAAAAGGACGAGGCTCTTCCTTGAAGGTACATTAAACATACGAATGCAGATCCGTCTAAGGCCGGTAAGGATCCTCGGGAAAGAACAACCGGCGACACTCGTTGTGCCTTGTTACTACCCTGTCGCTGTCCCTCTCTTAGGGCCCGATGTTAAATTGGATTTAAATTTTGAGATTTATAACGCGGCCGTGAATCCTCTTCGGGGAACTCTCTTACGGCGATTCTTTTAATCTCTTCGTCGCGCGAGAAATCTTACGTTCCAGCATGTCCCCTTTGGGTCTCTTTCGGAATTTATTGCAGATACGTCGAAATTCTCGATGCCTTTCATGATGCAATCTGACAATTAAATTCCCTCGTGATATCTACTTAGTACCTATGAGTACTTAGTACCTACTAATTAGCCTATTCGAGCCAATTATTTAATTATGCAAAATGCCATTCACCAATGAAATCCTCATTACCACCTTTCCTTTCCCAAACCTCCTCACCTTTCACGGTAAAAGAACACGAGCATTTCAATCTTAGAAATCTTCAAGTTGTCAGTTTCTAATAGCGCCTATTCCGCTTTATATCCCTTCTGTATCACGTCACGAAACAAGTCGCGCAAGATTCCGATATTTTCGCATTAAGTATTATTCGGACCTGTTATTGTGACACCGTTAATGGAATTCCGCCATTCTGTGTTTCGTCAAACGAGTTTGCTCCTTGCGTTATTACACGTGAGATTAGTCCAGCTGATATAAATTTTTCCTTCGCCTTGGCGCTAGCTCAAACGAACCAGTGTCTTGGCAGAATGAACCTCGTAAAGATAGCAATATCTGAACACGACGGAAGATCCAAAGGATGCTCGGAGTCTTTAGGCGCGGACGATGATAAGAAAATTGATGGTGACGACGATTTTCATTAATTCTAATAAAATTAAAACGTGCAAAAATAACTTTCGCGTTTATCAGAATTTATTGCTCGATTTACTTCCTTTTTCTTTCCGTTTTCCTCCTTTTGTTCGATGCTTTTAGATGATAGAGTGGAAGTGACTTTTGCAGAAATGTAAGTATTTTCGTCCATTATGCCTGCAAGAATTTTTGTGCTATGAAGAAAATTACGGTAAGACTGGGTAACCTATAAGAAATATTCGTACTCGTTTAATGGTTAATTTTAAGGGATTAGTTTCTTTTTTATATAGTAAAAACATCCAAATTTTTATTATTTGGAGTATTTATTGATATATTAATTAAAATTTCAATTGATATAAATTTTATTAGATAGGGTAAAATTTGATACCTGATTATATAATGAATCACAGAGTTACATTATTTCAATTGCTATTTTGGATCGATTACTATAACATGTTGCCATAATAAGAATTTCAAAAGTCTTATTCATGGGAATATAATACATAGACGTATTGGTTAAAATTTCAATCGATGTAGATTTTGTTTCAAACGATTACAAAGCTAATAAGTAATTGTTTTGTAGTAGCATCTTGGTGAAAATAGTCGTTCACGTGCTATTCATCTTATTATAATTATTGCAACAATTCGGTAAATGTTCATTTTCCTCTCATGATTAGTTAGCAGCGTGATAATTTATATAATACTTTATTGAAAGTATTATTGTTCATAGTTCATAGATATTTTGTATTATGTACTTTACAATTTACATTTAACGTGTAATTGTCTACAGTTTGGTCTTATATCTAATCTTATTTAATACAATGCTATATACAATAGAAGCTTATATTTAATATAGTCAACTTATATTATATGTACTCAACAGCCCACAGTTTGTCTATATATTTAATAGTATAATAGCATACAATTCATTATTATTCAATAGTATAATAGCATACAATTCATTATTATTCAATAGTATAATAGCATACAATTCATTATTATTCAATAGTATAATAGTTCATAATTATTTACTAATTATAGTAAAATAACATAATTATTTAGTTTTGATTTTATTTTAGTTATTTTATAGTCAATGAGGAATACAATAGTTACTTGATAGAATAATAATTTGTAGAAATAATTTCATAAAATAATAGAATAATAACTTATAGCTGTTTGGTAATATAATAATTTCTACATTATGTTCATTCAATAAAATAACAGAAAAATAGTTTATAGCCATCTAAAAAGCTCATAGATCAATTCCTATAGGTTTTTGATTTAAATTTTCAACTGTATTAACATTTTCAACTAATATCGTAGTGAGCTAATTTTTTTGCATAAATAAAGGAATCAGAACCTATTGGATTGCTATAGCCATTTCAATTCCTGTAGGTTTTTGATTAAAATTTTCAATTGTATTTTCAATTGATATTTTCGACTAATATCGTGGTGAGCTAATTTTTTTGCATAAATGAAGTTCATAGTTTCCAATTATTTAGTATTACAATAATTTGTATCTTATAGTTATTTAAACTAAATATTGCAAAGCTCACAGACACTTCTTTAAAACATCACTTCTTTAAAATCAAAAATAATATCCAAAATAAATACAATATATAAATAAGAAAATACAGTAAGTAATATACAAACACTTATTTAAAAATTTTTCCAACAATTATACCCCAAAACAAATTCCATACCACGCAGAATTCGCGATTCCAAGCACCCAGCAAGGTAACAAAAGCCACCCTTTCGAAAACTACCCTTTCCCAGGAGACGACGTTTCCCATACAACGCGATGCACATCGGCCATTTTAATCGTTCGCCTCATTTTAGTTTGACTTTGTTGCGGGAGTGGTTATTAGCGTAAACTGCAGCCCGGGGCGAAATTGTCATGTTAAACCTCGCTGAAATAAGAAATGAGACTACGTGTAATTTCACCCTGAGTGCACGCCTTTCGGTTTTTTCAATTTCGCCGTACCTTCGATCCGTTTCTCAAAAATGCCATCGTACACGTGTACATACGTGTACATACGTGTTATATATGCAACGAACGTGACCGCTCTTTTTGCACTTCGTTTGGAAAAAATACGCCATCCGGTGGCCAAGCGAAATCGGGTCGCTAAGAAGATGTGTAATCTTGTTGGATATCGTGACGTGTAATTCTTTTTTTTTTCTTTCCTTCTCTCCTTTTTCCCCCTCTCTTTTTCTTCCTTTTAATTCCGCTTTGAACGATTCCCGCAAATTCTTCGACAAGCTTTAATTTCCGCGCGCGATAAGTCGCCTCGTGACGTCCAGGATGGAAAGTACGCGATACCTGTTCATCCGATGTTTGAACTGAATACGAGATACGCCGATCTGCCTGGAAATAAGTAGGTAGACTACTTTGAAGATTTATGCAATCTTCGTTGATAACGAACGGCCATTTTTCTTCGAACTCTTCGAGGAGGTTATTCAGCGACGATAGGTATGATCATCGTTCAAGGACGAGATGTTAAATGGCTGATGCTATGTTTTCGAATTTTCTCAGGCCAAACGTTTGTTTACAGAGTGGTCCTTTTGGTTCCTACGAGAAGTTAGGGGAATGGTTGATAATATTTTGCTCGTTTATTTACTAGGTCGATTAACCGAACGGAAAATATGAACTTATTTTCAGGGGAATAAATTAAAGATGAAATAAACGTTGCACTGCACTGAAATTTAATAGTATTCATAAAGCGGAATTGATCGACTTGGCTTTTCAATGTTAATTTCTCACTTATTTGAAAAATCCGAAAACGAGGTTAAATGCAGGAATGTGGTTGCGGTTGTAATTTGTTTCTGTGATAATTCGTTGGTGGTTTATTCGGTTCATTAAGAGTTCAGAAAATTATCTTCAATATGATTTTCGAAAATTGTTTGTAGATTAGTGTTTGGTAAAAGGAGGAATAGTGAAAGGTATTTTGTGATGCATTTTTTAAATATTTCTTAATTCGCAGAATTCGATTTTAATATTATAAGGCTTTAATATAACAATAATTTAATAACAGTAATAGTAGCAATAGGTTTTGATGTAACAATTAGATATAGTGTGATAATATTTTATAATATAGTAATTAAGTTTTAAGAAATAAAGGATAAAATATTATTTGTGTCAATTATTTTATTTATTTTGGTAGTGATATAATAAGTTATACTTCAGCCCTATTTGAATAATGATGCATTTATCTATGAAATAATAATTATATACAACATCTCTGATAAATGCATAAAACTCTGAGAAACTAAATTAATTATTTAGTAAATCTTACAGCTTTAAACCCCATAGATAATTACAAGAAAATTAATTAATTTGACACTTTAATTATAGCTAAAGTTATAGCTTTTGCTAAGTACGTTTCTGAGGTAATGTAACAGAATTTCCTAGATTATTCCCTAAATATTTATTTTACCAATAAAGTTTTTGTTGAATGAATTATAATCACGACCATGATTTTATACGTAACTACATTTTCAAGGACTTTTTGTAAATTATTAATTCTTGGTATTTCTTCCTTTTTTCCTATGACATTATTTTATAAAGAACGTTTTTATTATCAGACAACAAATTTGCCTACTCCTATTAACTGTTAATCTTCTCACTAAAATAACCCCAATTAATAAATTTTATTATATTCTTCATAATAAACTACCAATTTTCAATAATTCTTTATAATCTTACGCATATTCAGTTAAAACCATAAAGCCAATTTGATCCAAAAATTTGTTAATACAAAATATTCACAATCAATTCTAGAATCTATCTAGAAAGATGGAATTTCCAAAAAAATTTAAAACACCATATCAATACCTTTTCTTATCTAGAGGGTAAGATAATAATATTCGAAGACAAAAATAAAAGTTGGAAATTTCTTGAAAATTTTTTAAAAGCATTAACCCCGCGATACATTCCTTAACCCTTTTTAATTGAAACCAAAACGCCTCAAGGGTGGTCCTGGCGCAGAAAAAAGATCATTTCCACATTTCATTATCACGCTTTTTATATCCGTTGATACCAGGAACGAGCAATTTTCCCGGAAAGCCAGGCTCGAGTAGGCTCGGAAGACCGATATGTTAATTGGGACGGTCGCGTAATTTATTCCAGAGTTCGTTTCAGCAGCATTTTACTCATCGTTTATCTCGAAAGTGAGATTTTAGCCGAGTGCCAGGTCGGAAGGGACGAGTCTATAATATATTCAGCATCAGCTCGGACCCTCTCTCCTTTACTCTCTTCGCAATCACGCGTCGCTGTCGACGTGTACGCGATGCACGCCTGCATAACCACGGCCAAGTCGAATAATTAAAAGCGGGTTTTATTTTTCAGAACCTTTGCAGCCCTATCTGTTTTCCGTGCGACTGGTTCCGTTAGATCGGAAGTTGCGAGCAATAAACAAGATAAATAAGGGAATAAAAGTGAAAATAAAAGGCGCTGGGTATTAAGACCTTGATGGTGAGTACGGGTTCAGGATCATTAATATTAATATCAGATTGAAATTGTTACTTTGTGTGCAACTGCAACTTTTCTAAGTGAGTAGTTTCCGTCTGATTTCCTATTAAAGCTATGATACGAGCACAGCGATATGGAGCAGTCTGATAAATTATTATGCATGAACTTGTGTAGTCTCGTCTTGTCTAGTATTTAATAGAGTGTCATGGCTTAGTGCTTAGCAAAGTTTTCTTATTCTAAATCGGTTTAATTATTCATTGAGGCTGAACATGTTTACATTTGATTTTACACGATCTCCGGAGAATGCTTTGTCGTCATTTTAGAAGCACGTATAAGTTATCTATTTAGTACAGTTGTTATCAAATGCAGTTTACTTTTCTTGTGATTTTGTTTTCGTGTGATATAATTGAAAATTATCTTCATAGCACAAGATTAGGAACGGTAGGCAATTCATCGATTGCTATAAGTTCATGAGATACAACAGTAATCCAAAGCTGTATATTCAAAAGAATTCTTACTTTCATTAATGTCTATTACATTAAATTTTACAGTTTATAATGGATCACGAAATTCATGACAGTTTTGAATCTCTTACATTCCTTTCAATCAACTCTAAAGAATCGTTCAATATTAAACTTGATCCGACTTGATGCAAAGAATCAGGAACCTAGTATAGTACTTCCGATCTTCAACCTCATATTTTTCTTCTAGCTTATTGTACATGGGTTATCCAACATAAAATTTAATTTCATCGTAACATGCAAAAATACAAAAATTCAATAACAGTTCGAAATTTTAAGATGAATCCTCCTCTCTATCTCCAACCAATTTTAAATTCACTAATCGAAGTCAAATTTTTATTATACGTAATAAACAGGGAACCAAGATCCTAATAAGAATTACAAAATCTAACATACATTTCTCTCTCTCCATTCAATCTACTTTAAATCTGCCATCAAACATCAAACCTAATTACACTGCATCATGCAAAATCTTTCAAACCGAGTAACACCAAACTCGATGCAAATTTTCCATTCCCTTCTTAACTTGCTCTAAACACACCATCCAATATTAAATATAATTATAATTCACTATATAGAAATTTCAAAATCAAGTAACATTAAACTTCTATACTAACTCTTCATTCTCTTCACATGCTAATCTATATACAACATCGAACACCAAACCTATTTATACTCCAATACAAAAACTTCAAAACCAAGTAACACCAAAATCATGCATACATTTTTGATTTGCTTCTGAAACTACTTTAAACACATCATTCGATACCAATTTAATTGCACTCAAATATACAAAAACATTCAAAACGAAGTAATATCAAACTTTTGCGCAAACTTTTCATTCCCTTCTCAACTTACCCTAAACACAGCATCCAACACCAAATATAATTACAATTCATCGAACAAAACCTTTAAAACCAAGTAATATCAAACCTCTAGACTTCACAATCTTCTCTAAATACACCGTCAAACATCAAACCTAATTATACACCAACATATAAAAACTTCAAAACCAAGTAACACCAAACGTTTTCAGAAACTTTTCATTCCCTTCTAACTTACCCTAAACATATCATTCAATTACCCTCAAATTACCAACCTAATTACCCTCAAAGTACAAGAAGTCTCTCTCTCTCTCGTCTTCCTCAACCGTCTCCAAACATCCCACCTAGCACCCAACTCACCTACCATTTACTCTTAATAAACTCGTCATCTCAACGGCCGGAAGTGACGCTGAAAAGCGTCCTTCTGCGATATACAAAGAGCACTGTGACACAGGACGATCCAAGAGCGACCTCGCGGGCGGTCGTCGTTCCTTTCCAATTCGATTCTATTTAGCGAACGCGTCGAGTTTTCCGATCCTTCAATACACATCGCAGGACGGAAAAAGTAAACGACTGAGAAACCTCCTATGAGCTGAACCATGAAAGGAAGGGATAGTCAGCTCGTGCCCGCGCTGCTACGTTTTACAAATTCGCCACGAGTTTCGTGGGTGGTCGTGACGGAACGGCTTCCTCCGGGGAACGCACCGGGATTCCTCAGCTTTCGGGTGGAATTCGACGTGCGATCGTGTGGAGATGCCGGTGCGAGATACAATCGGGACGCTGACGATCGCCATTGGCGAACTCGGTCAGCCGTTTCGCTGGCAAGAAGACATTTACGAGCCCACGACGATGCACCGTCGGGTACCGTCGCCAAAATTATCGGCCCCGATGACTCGCTGACCGACTTAATTAGGCGTTGCCTGAATTCATGAAAAATCGTACCGAGTCGTATTCGTTAGCTGGGAATTAAACGCGCTAATAGGACACAGGATTATTTCGCTCATTCGTGTTTAATGCTCCAATGGTAATAACAGGATCGCGTGTATAAGTGATCTGGGTTTAATCGATGGATGGAAGCGATGGCTGATGACTGGGTATGAGCTGAATTGGGAATAGAGGCTTCGATTTAATGTTTGGTGTGAAAAATGTGAGAGCATTAACTGATCGACTGATTTGTGTTGCAACATATGCTAATGAGGCTAATCACGACGTCTATTGTATACAGTATGCGACAAAATGATAGCACACTCTATAATTTTCAGTGTTTCTTGAGTAACTTCAGATCGTTATATCTTGGCAGAATAAAATCGTTTGATTGTAAATCAAATTTGATTTTACAGGGGAAGGTTAGTATTATACAAAGCAATTGATAAAGATTTTGGAAAAAAATTACTGTCTTTAGAATAGTTTCGTAAATATAGCTATAATCGATTCTTTTATTCATTTATTTCATGAACCTAAGTTGATAAGTAGTCTTTACTTCCAGATTCGGATTCAACGCAAAAGCGTGAAAGTGAACAGTGACAAGATAATAATAGTATTAAGAGAAATTTTACCTAATCTTAATCTCTCTTAATCTTTTTGCGATGTGTGTATATTATAATTTGTAATAAATATATAATTATTAAACAGCAAACTCACAGTTACAACCTCCCCTACCTTTTCCATCAAAAAGGAGATATACCCACGTAGATGCCTGCATCTGGTACAAGGACCATGAGTAAGACGTCACACCGTGACGTCTGATTGCGACACCTTCACACTAGAGATAGACTGCGAGATACGAGCTGAAAGATAACAAGATCGATACTCCAGTTTCCTCTGTACAGATAGACGAGGAATCTCCCGCGGTGACCACCCATCGAGCAAGAACTACGCGTTGTTCAACAGATGTGATCAACTGGGCTGAGCCATCCTCTCTGGAAGAAAAGACAAAGCTGAAGCTTTGTAAACATTGTCCCACCGGGGACGATCGAGTTTCACGAGATGACCGATGACCCATTCGCTTGACATCGACCACGATGGCCACGAAGATTCCCCGGCTTCGTGGGACATGGATAAAATCTCCGAGGCAGTGTCTTTCTAACCCTGTCGGGTTACGAGCGGAGCTGGCTCTGGTTGGATCAGGGTGGTAGTGATTTAAGTGACGAAGATGAAGATTATCGCGAGTATATCTGTCGTGGCTGACAATAAATGTCCTGTTCGCAACGTTATAGTCCCTTACCAGAGTTTAGGGGTACATGTGATAAATGTGATTTGACGTTTCCATAAGATTCTAGATGGCTGTTTATGGGTCCAATATTCTGTTTTTTCTATAGGATTTTTGATGATCAGGTTTTAATTCTTCAGTTTTGAAATTTTTTTCCATTTACTATTGTAAAGGGAGAGAGAGAGAGAGAGAGAGAGAGAGAGAGAGAGAGAGAGAGAGAGAGAGAGAGAGAGAGAGAGAGAGATCTGGGTTCTAATGAGTCTAACTCTCGGTGGCCGGTTTAACTTAACACATTGAGCGCCGGCGGCATATGAGACTTAAAGCCTGAGCGCCGGACTCATTCGCTTGTTTCCGAACAATGAGTAGCTAAAGAAAATATTTAAAACTTATACATTTTCTTAAAATGTTATATTTTGATTGCATATTCGTCATTCTGTGAACATTTCACTATTACTAGAATCATGGGAATTACTCGAATATTGTAATGGAACAGCTCTTAATATTCTCCTTGGACCCAAATCACTATCACTGTCCTCGACTTGTATGTCAGAATCTTCTGAATGCATCGAATAATCTGATAGAGGGTCAGCAATATACTCGTTAAAAACTTCACTCATATTATATGGGTAAAAAGTTATTAGAATAATAAGACTTATTATATTGTTCAACGAAAAGCATAAACCTACGAAAGAGGTGCCAACTAAGGAATACACTGCTGGAGAGTGATTCTTG
This sequence comes from Eufriesea mexicana, assembly GCF_001483705.2. Taxonomy (NCBI): domain Eukaryota; kingdom Metazoa; phylum Arthropoda; class Insecta; order Hymenoptera; family Apidae; genus Eufriesea; species Eufriesea mexicana. The sequence continues at coordinate 222,196 of NW_016909136.1, read as the reverse complement.
CTTTGATTGTTTCTGAACCATCGTATACGATTTATGTTCTGACTATAACAAATGCAAATTGTCGTAAACGTGACAAGTGAATGCAAATTGACGTGTAAGACATCCATACAAGCAAAAGAAATCCTCATTATCGCGAGGGCGAGAGTCAAATGACAAATTTAGAAACTCGCATTATCGTGGGGCCGGCGCCCAAGCGATAGACTCAGAAACCCGCGTTTTCACGGGACCGGCGCTCAATGTGTTAATTCTTCTGATCAACTATACATACACGTCGCTCTCCTCCTTCGCGTAAAACTTCCCGGTTCGCTCCTCGAGCTGCCCTTTTAACCCTTTCGCGACGGCGCACCTGTACCATACTTCGCCACTTTTCATGATGTCGCAATTGACCATACTTGGTCGCCTTTCGCGACGGCACAACTGAACAGCATACTTTGCCACCATTTTTTGCGTGGCCTAATGCCTGTACTAGCCTTATTTTGAGTTCGCTATTGAAATAAAATAATAATATAATTATAATAAAATCAATAAATGACTGCCGTATATATACGGCGTCAGCCACTGTGATGCACCAAGTGACTGCCGTATATATATGATACCCGTCGCGAAATTTCTTCTTTAGAAAAATCTACAGAATACTCTACTGTGAAGCTAATTCGTATCATATAATAAACTTTTGTGAGAGGAGTCTTTATTTGGATGGCGTCACCCTGCATCGGGATCTATGCTTGCCTCGAGGAACCATCAAACTTATCAATTTTCGAAGCAGGACTGAGTGATGCAATGGATCGTCATAAGGCCTATAAGAACCTGTCTGAAGGATTCGAGGGGACACTTTCGACAATCCACCGTCTGCATCACGCATCTCAGAAGACTCAAGCCTCCGCGCATTCGTACCGTAAGGAAATAAAATATAATCAAAGTTAAAAGTGTAAGCGATCTTAGAATAGACGGCGTAAACAGTCAGGCGACAGCGTCTCCGACTATTTACGCCTAAAACACTTGAACCCATCGATGTCAAGACGATCGGTCGAAGGGTGTCGAACCTTCTCGAGCCGAAGGACCGTCAGTAAAATAAAAATCTTTGATGAAGTAAGTCTTCTGGATCACTAGCCCTATCTCCTTATCCTTCCGCTACAAAAGTTCAATTTCTATAAATTCGATCTTTTACCAGACTTTTAAAAAAATCTAATATAGTTCGTAGGACGTATGCTGGAAGGGTTATTTTCCTTTGTTAAGTCGTCGAGAAGATCAAGCGGATCGTCGCTTCCATTTGAAACTCCGGTTATCACTGCTAAGTGCTCATCACTCACGCCGCCTTATCGATAACCTCAGCTCGCATAGTTTTATAAACTCTTACGCTATCGAATTATAGGTCCATGTAATTATTTATAGGTTTGTGAAGAAAGTTTCGTGGTTACGTCCTAATTGTAATTTCTATAGCGTGATTTGACATTTTTATATGGTTTCAGTGTTCTTCCTGTTATCAAAGTTTTCAGGATCACTGTTTGAATATTTGTTTTTTCTTTAATGAAATTTGATATCTTGATTATGAAATTATGGTTCTGTGTAATTATTCATCGTTTTTATTGGGATTATGGGTAAAAGGAAATAACTATCGGTGTATTATTACTGGAATCAAAATGTGATCAAAAGTTACATGAGAAGATTCTCAAGAACATTGCCTTTCTAACGAGAGCATAAAGTTTCATAAATTAATAGCGTACAGGATAGTAATTAATGAAAAACTATTACTATGTCCGGCAAAAATTCAACCACTCCGTAGAATAATAATTAATAATTAATTAATTAGGGACAAATTTATATCGAAAGTTATATGTGAAAGTTCTAGAAGGGTCTGTCTTTACGATGCAATACTAAAAGTTAATATATTAATCCCAGAAATTGAGCAATTTGTTAATCTTCTAGTACCGAATGAAAATTCAGACGACTACAACGGTTAAAGGTTCCAGTCCAATCTCACAGATGGCGCTGATCAAGGGCGCTTGAATTTGAATCGGTAACTAACTATGATTATGTGCCCCGTATGAATGCTGTTATTCGACGGTAATTGTGTGATGGATAGTTTCGACTGTAAACGACGAATTAATCTATAAGTGGAGAGAATGACATGAGATTGTGGCAGCGATGAAAACAAAAGGTCACCTCGAGTGAGTAATGTAAGGTGTAATGTTTGTGGGTTCTGCATGTTTTAAGTAAAAAAATAAATCAACAGGTTATGGACTGCCAACAGAATGTAGGCCACGTGTTTGAGTGCGGAAAACAAAATTCGAGAAGAAAATTGGAAGTATCAATAGATGAAAGGATCAAGATGGATATCATATTTGAAAATTTAGAGTGATCTTCACGCTATGGTCTTAAGGTTTGTATCGACATATAATGAAAGAAGTAAGAAATGTAGGAAATTGCAAACAAGATTGGTTAAAAATGTGTAATTACAAAATTTGATAGTTTCAATCGTAGGGAAGGTATTATTACTTGATGTACCAATCTGTATGTCAAGTTACGAGATATGGGTAAAATTAAGCAATATCTGTGAGAAGGATACAAAACAACAGAACATGATATAGTAATCCACGCTGCGTGGCTGACAGGTAAGTTTTCAAATTACATGCATTAGGACGTAAAGTAGAATGAATAATGGTTATAACTAAAATCTCATATACATTGCCAGATCGTGTATTTGCAACTGTGTGGGATTAATGCAGAAAGAAGAAAGGAAAATAGATAATCTCACAACTCAGGTGATTGTCAAGAAAGCAAGATCATCAAAATGATCTATAGCATGCAAAGCTCAAGAGAAGAGGTGCTTCAAATGTTGGAAAAACAAAAAAGGTAACAAAGAAATTAAATATTTTAGTTGTGTAAAATTAGGATAAAAATCAGAAAAATTTCTAGGATTAGGAAGGAAAGACGAGATTCAAGAAGTGTGGTCTGCGTGTGGGACATGTAAGAAATGTAATCATTTGGAAAAAGACTGTTATTTTAAAAACATGAAGGAAAGCAAAGGAGATCAAGAAGAAAAGAAGAAAGTGAAGAAGCTTCTTGACAGAGGACAATGGAACAAAACAATGGATTTTGGACTCTAGAATAATCAGCCGTATGGTGAACAAGCTAGAATATTTTAAGGAATAAGAAGCAATAGGAACAGAAATTGAATCAGCAAAGAGAAACATTTTCATGGAAACTATAGTAAAAGATAGATTTGAGTTAGACAGCTGTATATTTGGAAATGTTCTGTATGTTTCAAACTTGAGACAGAATTTAATGTCAATACATCCGATAACTCAAAATATGGTAAGATAATTCTAAGAGTGGTAAAATAATGTTCTAGATACATAATATAATAGTTTATAAGAAGGAAAAGGAAAATATTAGTAGGGAAGATGCGTATTAATGGACTTTATGGTGTGGACGAATTAAAAGGAAAAATTCTGACTAGAACATTATTAGTAAGGAGGAAGAAGAAGCTGGTAGTAATATAGAAAATTGGGCCATCTAAATATAGGAAACAAGAAAGAGTTGTCCAAGAAAGGCAGCTAGAAATTATCCATTCTAATATATGTGTAGGCCTATAGATCTAGAGACATGGAACAGAAATAGGTACGCGATGACAGTCTTAGATTTTACTAATTTTGTGTTGATATATTTTATCGAATCATATACTGAAGCATTACAGATGTTATTTAAGTACGTTGCAGCAGCAAAAGCAAAATGGAATAAAATACAAGTTTAGATGCGATAAGGAAAGCAGGAGGGTTTGCCAGTCGTGAATTCAAGAATTACTACAGACAAAAAGTAATTAAACTAGATTATACGACACTGTATACACATCAACTGAAAGGAAAGACTCAATCTAACATTATTGGATAATACATGAGGACTCCTGTATGACTGGAATGGAAAAGAAATTGTGGATGGAAGCTGTGTATTTTGCAACTTATCTACAGAATAAAAATTCTGCAACAATAATGAATACAACTACATATAGAAAGTGCTTAGGAGAAAGATGCCACATATGAATTACACGTTTTCGGAGAAACTAATATTCTTCCACATCTGAAAGTAATAGGGCAATTTTGTTTGCAGCTTCGTTTCAAGAAAAGTAAACTCTGCAAGAATTTCCCAATAAATATTACAGATTAAGATTTGTATTGGCAATGTAATTGAATAAATGATACAGTATAATCTTTGTACTACTAAAAAATATGGTTCAGTTTAACACTAGAATTACTAAAAAGGTCAAAAGCATAAATTAAATAAGTATGTATAATTAAAATTTGAATGAAATGTAAACTAAGTATTGTCAAAAGCAAATATATATTTACAATAATTTATGCATTTAAAAATTTTTCCACAATTAATTAATTAATTATTAATAATTATTGCACAGAGGACTTGAACTCATGCCGAAGATGCTATTGACTTTCCATTAATTACTAACTTCTATGCAATTAATTCATGCATTACATGCACACATTATACAAACAATATAAAAGTGCCATTTAATTCTTCGTAACAATAGTTTTTAACATATAAGTGATTGAAACAACATTTTAAAGTTACAAAGAGTAAAATTTTTAACAAATTTTACGAATTTACATAACTTATATCTACACATTATACATGTCAGAATGCTTTCACACGTTATTAATCGTGCATTCGCAGAATTTTTGAAAAATATGTTCAATAAAAATGGTCATACTGCTCAGGTATCAAATTTTGTAACTAATACATATATAGATTATATATTACTATACAATATATTTTTATAATTTAATAATTAATTATAAGTAATTTATAAGTTTTCTGTAGTGGAGAAAAATACGTCCTAATTTATTATTTTCATAACAGAAACATATTTGAATTTGCATCATTGTTATTAATGAATATAAGACATCGTCTGATATTCTACAGCGATACTTCAGTACATGCCTATCTCAGACCCGAAGAATCTTCCTACGAAAACAAGCATAGCTTGTCCAATCGCAGCCCACTTCTAGTCGACGCGAATCTATCATGTCGGTAACACATGGACAAATGTTTACGCACGTTAAAGTAAAGTTTTCAGTGTCGGAACAAAACTTTTCGTAAAGTAGTGCCATCATTGTTCAGTGTTTTAATTACTGCAACTGACGAAATAAATATTCAACAACGCAACATCAATTAATATTTCGGAGCATTGAACGACTTTTGTAACATCTTCGTGATATTTACGAAAGGATCACAACAGAAGTTTAAGAAATCGAGAGAACATTACCAAGAACAGGATAACTAACTGCAATATACATGTGGAAAAAAGTGAAGTTACATAGTGCAAATCGTCTAACGATACATGTGCAACGTGAATTAGTGTAAGTGCGAATCATATAATAGAACAGAAAAGTCACGTGTCATCGATGGTAGATTCCAGAATTCTATTGCCCACCGGAATATTGGTTAGTATTGCTCGGCGCAGGCAGTTTCTTAATAGCTTTCCTATTCTTTCTTTGATTTCGACGGTACATATGTGAAACAAAAGTGATGCAAGTGCAAGTGTGTATTAAATTGTGCTGTGTTGTTACGTGTTATCCTTATCGTCTAGATATTGGAAATTTCCATCTTGCATTGTCATATTTCGATATCACTCGTTAGAATAGAATATTTTTTGAGCAGTAGGCCAATTTCTTTCCGATTTGGGCCGTTCATTTTCGACGTAGAGTGATGGAAGTGTGAGTGCGTTTAAAATCGAATTACCCCGTTACATTTCTTCGCTTAGATATATGAAACTCCTGCTCCGTATTGGAATATTTTGTTATGATTCATCACAGTAGACTCTTCTCTAATCAGCAGACCCATTATTTCTCGATTTTTGTCGTTTTCTTTCGAAATAGAGTGTCGAAAGTGGAAGGGCGTGGCAGGTCGTATTGCGTCGTTATCTCTCGTGGCTTAGTTCTTTGAAACATCGTTTTTGAATTTTGATTTTTCATTATCACTCGATAGAACGTGCTCTTCTCTAATAGAATCAGTGGTTTTTTTTCGATTCTCGCCGTTTTTTTTCTAAATACACTGCCGGAAGTGGACGCGTGTTACAGTTCGTGGTGCGAGGTTATCTCTCGTGGCTTAGTTCTTTGAAACATCGTTTTTGAATTTTGATTTTTCATTATCACTCTATAGAACGGGCTCTTCGCTAATGGAATCGGTGGTTTCTTTTCGATTTTCGCCGTTTTTTTTCTAAATACAGTGCCGGAAGTGGACGCGTGTGACAGGTCGTGTTGCGACGTTACGTCTCGGGGCTTAGCCCTTTGAAATTACGATTTTTGATTTTGATTTTTCATTATCATTCGATAGAACGGGCTCTTCTCTAATAGAATCAGAGGTTTTTCTCGAGTTTTGGCGATTTTTCTCTAAATACAGTGCCGGAAGTGGACCCGTGTGACAGGTCGTGATGCGACGTTATCTCTCGTGGCTTAGCTTTTGTAAAATCCGATTTGTTATTGGGTTCCTTTGCTGTTACTCGATAGCACAGACTGTTCCTTTATTAGTTGACCGATTCTTTTGCGGAAATACGAAAAAGGTTGCAAAAAAACGTGGGATGAGCCTTGTGCCGACATAGGTGCGCGTGCATCGTGTAAAAGAATTTGTCTTTGTTTTAACATAACCTTCAGTTGCAAATAAATAGTGTGTTATATAAGCTATTCTTTTTGTATCTTTTATTAGTGATTGCAGAGGCTGGTTGTCTAAAGACAATATTCTGTTGAAATATACAAGCACATGCAGTAGGAAAAAAATATAGTAGGAATTATTTTTTATGGCAAAGAGGGATTGATGCAGTAATATAAATATGTAAGTTACGATATGTCTTTTGGATTCTAGGTCGACTAGCCATATGATATGCAGGACAGATATATTTCGTGGAGAAATAAGGATTGAGAAAGGAAGATGGGTTTGTCGGATGCAGAGATATGGAGATTACAGTCAGATTGAAAGGTTTGTTGTATTCCTGATTTGAGTAAATATTGATATCAGTGATCAAAGTCAATGACCATCACAAATCTGTTAAGTTTCAGAAAGATGAAGTTGAAGTACATAAAGAAAATTGAGAAGTTCAATTGAAAGCATTGAGTAGAGGAAATTCATATTATATGGATCAGAAAACATAAATGAGGAAGCATATGGATCAACAAAGGAAGGTGTGTAGCATCGATGACTAAGTCATGCAAATATAAGGATCATTGAAGAAATGGAAAACGAATAATTATTAATAGTTATGAAAAGTAGAGATAAACTCAATATAGAATTTGACTGTTGCAGTAAGGCAAAAATCTGAAGAAATATCTATCGAAACTTGGAAACTATAAAGCCAGCATTATTAATGGGGATGTGGAACATGGACTTGATTGGGCCAATAAAACCAATGTCAAAAGGAGGTAAAAGGTAGGTCTTAACTGCTGATGATTATTCAAGAGTGATTATTGTCTTGCTTGTACAGGAAAAGGTCCAAACAGCTGCGGAAATAAAAAGATTGGTGGCATTAAAAGAAAATCAATCTATCAAGAAGTTAAAAAGTACTTACATGTTCAGGCAATGGTTGTGAGTTTATGGGACAATACTTCCAGGTTTGGTTACATCGGAAGGAAATAGAACATGATTTGATTCCAGCCAAGATGCAGCAGTGCAATGGAGTTGCTGAGAGGAAGAACAAATCCAGCATAGAGATGACAAGGGCACTTGTGATGGTTTCAGACTTCAGACTTCGGGTGAGTAATGTAAGGAATAATGTGTGTGGGTTGTGTATGTTCTGAGCAAAAGAATAAATCAACAGGTTATGGATTGTCAACAGAATGTAGGTCACATATTTGAGTGCGGAAAACAAAATTCGAGGAAGAAATTGGAAGTATCAATGGATGAAAGGCTCAAGATGGATATCATGTTCAGAAATTTAAAGTGGTCTTCAAGCCATAATCTCAAGGTTTGTATGAACGTACAATGAAGGAACCAATAAATATAGAAAAGTACAAACAGGATTGGTTAACAAACAATTTTTAGGTACAAAATCTGAGAGCTTCAACCAGAGGGCAGGAATTTCTTATCAACCTTATGTAAAGTCATGAAATATGGGTAACATTCAGCAATGTCTATGAGAAGGATAAGAATAGCAAGGATATTCCATTACAAAGGAATTCTTCATTTATAAATAAAAATTTTAATGTGATATTGTAACGCACATTATGTGGCTGACCGGTAAGTTTTCAAATTATATGCATTAGGGAGTAAGATAGAAAAAACAATGCTTATAACTAAAATCTTATGTATATTTCTAGATTGTGTATTTGCAAATGCCAGAGAGTTAACACATAAAGAAGAAAAGGAAATAGATAATCTCAAAACTGAACTGATTGCCAAGGAATCAGGGGGAAAAGTAGATCTTTAGCCTTCAAATATCAGGAGAAGAGATGTTTCAAGTACAATTCCATTGGACATGTTGCATATGTATGTTGGAAAAACGACAAAGGTAACAAAGAAATTAAATGTTACAGTTGTGGCAGATTAGAATAAAGATCAGTAAAATTTCTAGGAGTAAGAAGAAAAGACGAGGCTTAAGACGTATACTCTCCCCGTGGGGCATGTAAGAAGTCCAATTATTTGGAAAAAATCATTCCGATATATGTGTGGGCCTATAGAACTAGAGACATGGAATAGAAATAGGTATGTGATGAGAGTCTTCGATTTTACTAATTTTGTGAGGATTTTTCTTATGGAATCAAATACTTAGCATTACAGAGATTGTAAAAGTATGTTGCAGCAGCGGAAGTAAAGTGGAACACAGACTTAGATGCGATAATGGAAGCAGGAAAGTCTACCAGTCGAGAATTCAAGAATTGGTACAGACAGAAAGCAATTATACTGGATTATACGACACTGTATACACCTCAACTGAATGGAAGGACTCAAGCTAACATTATTGGATAAGATACGAACACTCCTGTACAATTGGAATGGAAAAGAAATTGTTGGTAGAAGCTATATATTTTGCAGCTTATCTGCAGAATAGAAGTTCTGTAAAAGCAATGAATACAGCTACATATGGAAAGTGAGTGGGAGAAAGATCTCACATATAAATTATACGTTTTAGGAGAAACTAATGTTCTTTAACATCTAAGCGTAATAGAGCACTTTGGTTTGCAGCTTCGTTTGAAGGAAAGTAAACTCTGAAAGAATTATACAATGAATATTACAGATTAGGTTTTGTTCTGTACAGTACAGTTAAATAAATGATACAGCATTATCTTTGTACCAAGTGTTTGATTCATTTTAATATTAGAATTACCAAAATGGTCTCATGCATAAAATATTCCAAATTGATAGTTGTTTCTGGCAAAAGTTAGTATTGATTTAATTCAGATAGGAAGCTAATTATACATACTTATTTCCTTTATACATTTGACCCATTTGGTAATTCTGGATAAATTACTACTTGTTTTAATTAATTATTTTGTAATAATGATTGCACTGATACCGAAGGCGTTGATCGTTTGATAATAATTATTATCCTTTACACACTCAATTTATAAATTCCATGCACACATTATAAAAAGAATATCCTTGGGCATCTTCTTATACATTTTTGTTCACATTGTGCTTCTAGTATTGTCCATTATTTAATATTTTCTCAAAAGATCATGGTTCTTGATACGAAATCGCGTACGCCTTCAATTAATTATGAATAACAAATTAATTAGCACCAAATTATTCTCGGAAATGACAAAAGAATGTTGCCTGTAGTTTCAGCTTTGCGATGCAACTATAAAAATCATGAATTAATTACTGAAACGCAGGATTTGTTAATTTTCCACTGCCGAATTAATTTATTACGATAATAACCGATTCAAATTCAAGCGCCTTCGATCAGCGCCATCTATGATTTGGGCTCAAAAATCAATAAAGTGATAGGAATATAGAATAGGCGAGGAGGTCGTCGACGAGCTGGTCACGTGACAGAAAAGGACAGAGTGGGGATAGAAAAGGATAGCAGGGCTCCGGTAGAGAAAAATTAATTAATTACACAATTTCTGTAGTTAATTTATGAACTTTTATAATTTTGTTGCAAAGCTGGAACTTCGGGCTACATTCTTGTATAATTTTCGTAAAGAATTTAACTCTAAATTGTGAGTTATTCATTTTGGTTTGACGGCGTCCTTCATTTCGTAACGACGACCATCACGATCTTCCGTGAAAATATTTAATACCAACCGAAACTGGAATCAAAATATGATCAAAAGTTATATGAGAAGATTCTCAAGAACATTGTCTTTTTAACGAGTGCATAAAGCTTCATAAATTAATAGCGTAGAGGATAGTAATTAATGAAAAACTATTACTATGTCCGGCAAAAATTCAACCACTCTGTAGAGTAATAATTAATAATTAATTAATTAGGGACAAATTTATATCGAAAGTTATATGTGAAAGTTCTTGAAGGATCTGTCTTTACGATGCAATACTAAAAGTTCATAAATTAATCCCAGAAATTGAGCAATTTGTTAATCTTCTAGTACCGAATGAAAATTCAGACGACAACAACGGTTCAAGGTTCCAGTCTAATCTCATAGATGGCGCTAATCGAAGGCGCTTAAATTTGAATCGGTTGTTATCATAATAAATTAATCCGGCAGTGGAAAATTAACAAATCCTGCATTTCAGTAATTAATTCATGAATTTTTATAGTTGCATCGCAAAACTGAAGCTATAGGCAACATTCTTTTGTCACTTCCGAGAATATTTTGATACTAATTAATCTGCTAATCATAATTAATTGAAGGCGTATGTGATTTCGTTCCAACAATCATGCTCTTTTGACAAAATATTAAATAATGGACAATACTAGAAGCACAATGTGAAAAAAAGGGAAAAGAAGATGCCCAAGGACATCCTTTTTATAATGCGTGCATGAAATTTACAAATTGATTGTATAAAATATAATAATTAATGTCAAACAATGCCATCGGTATCAGTTTGCTCCCTCTGTGCAATAATTATCACAAAATAATTAATTATAATAAGAATTAATTTATCCAAAATTACAAAAGAGGTCAAAAGCAAAAAATAAATAAATGTATATAAGTACTATCCTATCTGAATGAAATCAATAGTAACTTATGATAGAACAACTATAAATTTGCAATATTTTATGCATGACATCACATTAGTAATTCTAGTATTGAAATGAACAAAACTCTTAGTACAAAGATAATGCTGTATCATTTATACAACTATACTATACAAAACAAAACCAAATCTGTAATATTCATTGTATAATTCTTTCAGAGTTTACTTTTCTTGAAACGAAGCTGCAAACAAAATTGCCCTATTACTTTCAGATGTGGAAGAATATTAGTTTCTCCGAAAACGTGTAATTCATATGTGGCATCTTTCTCCTAAGCACTTTCTATATGTAGTTGTATTCATTATTGTTGCAGAATTTTTATTCTGTAGATAAGTTGCAAAATACACAGCTTCCATCCACAATTTCTTTTCCATTCCAGTCATACAGGAGTCCTCATGTATTATCCAATAATGTTAGATTGAGTCTTTCCTTTCAGTTGATGTGTATACAGTGTCGTATAATCTAGTTTAATTACTTTTTGTCTGTAGTAATTCTTGAATTCACGACTGGCAAACCCTCCTGCTTTCCTTATCGCATCTAAACTTGTATTTTATTCCATTTTGCTTTTGCTGCTGCAACGTACTTAAATAACATCTGTAATGCTTCAGTATATGATTCGATAAAATATATCAACACAAAATTAGTAAAATCTAAGACTGTCATCGCGTACCTATTTCTGTTCCATGTCTCTAGATCTATAGGCCTACACATATATTAGAATGGATAATTTCTAGCTGCCTTTCTTGGACAACTCTTTCTTGTTTCCTATATTTAGATGGCCCAATTTTCTATATTACTACCAGCTTCTTCTTCCTCCTTACTAATAATGTTCTAGTCAGAATTTTTCCTTTTAATTCGTCCACACCATAAAGTCCATTAATACGCATCTTCCCTACTAATATTTTCCTTTTCCTTCTTATAAACTATTATATTATGTATCTAGAACATTATTTTACCACTCTTAGAATTATCTTACCATATTTTGAGTTATCGGATGTATTGACATTAAATTCTGTCTCAAGTTTGAAACATACAGAACATTTCCAAATATACAGCTGTCTAACTCAAATCTATCTTTTACTATAGTTTCCATGAAAATGTTTCTCTTTGCTGATTCAATTTCTGTTCCTATTGCTTCTTATTCCTTAAAATATTCTAGCTTGTTCACCATACGGCTGATTATTCTAGAGTCCAAAATCCATTGTTTTGTTCCATTGTCCTCTGTCAAGAAGCTTCTTCACTTTCTTCTTTTCTTCTTGATCTCCTTTGCTTTCCTTCATGTTTTTAAAATAACAGTCTTTTTCCAAATGATTACATTTCTTACATGTCCCACACGCAGACCACACTTCTTGAATCTCGTCTTTCCTTCCTAATCCTAGAAATTTTTCTGATTTTTATCCTAATTTTACACAACTAAAATATTTAATTTCTTTGTTACCTTTTTTGTTTTTCCAACATTTGAAGCACCTCTTCTCTTGAGCTTTGCATGCTATAGATCATTTTGATGATCTTGCTTTCTTGACAATCACCTGAGTTGTGAGATTATCTATTTTCCTTTCTTCTTTCTGCATTAATCCCACACAGTTGCAAATACACGATCTGGCAATGTATATGAGATTTTAGTTATAACCATTATTCATTCTACTTTACGTCCTAATGCATGTAATTTGAAAACTTACCTGTCAGCCACGCAGCGTGGATTACTATATCATGTTCTGTTGTTTTGTATCCTTCTCACAGATATTGCTTAATTTTACCCATATCTCGTAACTTGACATACAGATTGGTACATCAAGTAATAATACCTTCCCTACGATTGAAACTATCAAATTTTGTAATTACACATTTTTAACCAATCTTGTTTGCAATTTCCTACATTTCTTACTTCTTTCATTATATGTCGATACAAACCTTAAGACCATAGCGTGAAGATCACTCTAAATTTTCAAATATGATATCCATCTTGATCCTTTCATCTATTGATACTTCCAATTTTCTTCTCGAATTTTGTTTTCCGCACTCAAACACGTGGCCTACATTCTGTTGGCAGTCCATAACCTGTTGATTTATTTTTTTACTTAAAACATGCAGAACCCACAAACATTACACCTTACATTACTCACTCGAGGTGACCTTTTGTTTTCATCGCTGCCACAATCTCATGTCATTCTCTCCACTTATAGATTAATTCGTCGTTTACAGTCGAAACTATCCATCACACAATTACCGTCGAATAACAGCATTCATACGGGGCACATAATCATAGTTAGTTACCGATTCAAATTCAAGCGCCCTTGATCAGCGCCATCTGTGAGATTGGACTGGAACCTTTAACCGTTGTAGTCGTCTGAATTTTCATTCGGTACTAAAAGATAAACAAATTGCTCAATTTCTGGGATTAATATATTAACTTTTAGTATTGCATCGTAAAGACAGACCCTTCAAGAACTTTCACATATAACTTTCGATATAAATTTATCCCTAATTAATTAATTATTAATTATTATTCTACGGTGTGGTTGAATTTTTGCCGGACATAGTAATAGTTTCTCATTAATTACTATCCTCTACGCTATTAATTTATGAAACTTTATGCACTCGTTAGAAAGACAATGTTCTTGCGAATCTTCTCATATAACTTTTGATCACATTTTGTTTCCAGTTTCGTTTGGTATTAAATATTTTCACGGAAGATCGTGATGGTCGTCGTTACGAAATGAAGGACGCCGTCAAACCAAAATGAATAACTCACAATTTAGAGTTAAATTCTTTACGAAAATTATACAAGAATGTAGCCCGAAGTTCCAGCTTTGCAACAAAATTATAAAAGTTCATAAATTAACTACAGAAATTGTGTAATTAATTAATTTTTCTCTACCGGAGCCCTGCTATCCTTTTCTATCCCCACTCTGTCCTTTTCTGTCACGTGACCAGCTCATCGACGACCTCCTCGCCTATTCTATATTCCTATCACTTTATTGATTTTTGAGCCCAAATCATAGATGGCGCTGATCGAAGGCGCTTGAATTTGAATCGGTTATTATCGTAATAAATTAATTCGGCAGTAGAAAATTAGTAAATTTTCATGTTTCTGTAATTAATTCGTAAACAGTTTTAGCTACACAATAAATTTGGAATTATAAGCAATATTCTTATACAATTTGTTAGTAGTAAATAAGATTGCTATAGCAAAGTGTTTTTGTTGGATAATATTTTTATTATTTTGTAATAAATATAGACTAGCATAAGAGAGCGTAGAAAATAATTTTTTTTATTAAGAAATTTCATTTCCAATTGTTTACTTACAATGTTTTCATAGGCGAAAAATTAATACAAAGTAAAATATAGATTGAGAAAAAAATACCAACTGTAGGAGCTGGCTTCGAACCCCAGTCCTTTAGCATACGAATTTTCTCGACTGCGCCGTTAGGTCATGACTTTGCTTGAAAAGTAACGCAAATAAATATGTAATTAAACGTTTCTTCTTCCATTAATAAATCTTGAACGTCCTCATTACCCGCATCCACAATACTTTCACTTCTAATTGATTTAGCAAGTTCTAATATGTCACCAATTTCATTTTCTGACGATTCACGCACGTTTTCTATATCAACTGAAGGGGGCCATATCTTCTTCCAACGCGTGTTATAGGATGCCGTGTTGTAAGAGGCTTCCCGCAATTTATGAATCGTGTTAGAGTGAAACCGTGTTATAGCATGCCGTGCCGCGGGAGGGCTACCTGTACTTTAAATGGAGCACCCTGTGTATACAAACAGTCCTGTCATTTTCTATTTGTTTATAACTGTATAACAAAGCTCTATGCAGTTAATAGAAATAAGTATAAAAATACAATAAAGAATACAGTAATTAATACAGTATGTGCTAATGTATATATGTAATATAGGGCAGTAAATAATATAGTAAATAGAAATAAATATATTGATTCAGTGCAACGTGTATGTTTTACTCATGAAATGCAAATGCAAATGTAATAACATCTTCATGTATAAGTACTATATACGTGTATAACCTTCTACATCCTCGCAAGACACTTCACACACCCATCATAAAGATAGATAAATCACAAATGATTATAATCGCAACATTTTCGGTTTCTGTCATATTCTATTTACGTCTATAACCTTTTCACTCCTGAGTTACGAAAAGAGTAGCAAACACCCTGAGCTGAATTAATTTAACAAATTTCATTTTCGTTTAAATCTTATGAAAGCTTAATTAAAATATATCACGCGTTATAAGCTTACCTGAGGTGATAAAGTTGAATAGAGAAGTTCAGAAGTCACTAAATATTTCATTTACAAACCCTGATAGCAGACGAAGAATTTCGGGCCAAGATAGCGAACGCTACGTGCACACAGACGTGGAATACATAGTCTCACAATCTTTTTGGCAGAGGGCAAAATATTGCAGAGATTGTATTGAAAAAATTTCTCTCTTATCCTAAGAGATGGCAGAACACGTGAGAATAGTTGGATTGCGTTCAGAAAGAAGTTTCTAAGCTCTAACAGCTTTGAAATCCATGGACGTTGTATCACGTCTGCAGTCCGGCAGTCATGTTGTTTCGTGACGTCACAGAACGTCTGCAGAAGCGAAAGGGTTAACCTAATTGCCGTATGCATGTATTTGTATATGCAGAGTTTACCTTTTTGCCAGCGCTTTTAACTCGCTATATAAATATGCACATATAACTGTGAATTCCATATAATTACATATTAAATATACAAGATGCGAATCATCGACTAAATCTAAGAATTATCAACCACGAAGAACAGCAAGTAAATTCAAACCTCGTCTACAACAATATGGAATACCTCGAATAACACGAAGGGAAACAAACGGAAAAGCTGGAAGGAAGCGACAGAGAGCGAAGGATGAAAGGCAGAGTGAAGGTTAGAATGGCGAGGACATGAATCGAGGAAGGGCAAACGATTTTGTGAACGAAAGAGGAAAAAGTTGGCGCAGAGTCTGCGTGTCTTCCTCGTAGAAAAGTAGCAGGATGACCACGGTATTACGGCATAACTCCTCGACACGGTATAAACTCCAGCAGAGCCATTGTCTGTCGCCGGAGGCAACCGTTCAACGAAGAGCGAGCTTCATTGTCATGATCCCGTAACCCATGAATAGCTGGCTATCTCGTTTAACTTCAATTACCATGTCTTCCCTTTCATTTCATTGCTAGTACTCTCGTGGAGTGGGGACAGGGCACGAATCTTCTGTCCCTCTTCCCTTTATCCGTCTTTCTTTCTTCCCTATAACCTAGACCTTTGTTGCGGAAAAACCATCTTACGCGTTGGATTACCTGGCCTCGTTAAATTCTACTTTGCGCAGATTCTCGTTCTAGTATAGCTCGATGTAACAGTCGAGGTGCTTCGTTGCGACACACGTTTTTAGCCTAATCACGAGCGATTCCTCCGCGTTATCTTTCAGTGGATAGGTGCCTATGACATGAAAGACTTGTAATTGCGTCGAGGCTCTACTCTTTGGTAGGTTGTCGCGAAATAGGGTTATCGAGAGATTAGAGTTGTCAATCGAACGTAATTTCGGATGAAGATGCACTGAAGAATTTTGAATTTTGTTTACTTGTATTCTTATATTTAAAAATAACGAGTTGATGTTCTTTCGGTTATTTCTGAGGTTTGTAAGATACATTTTGCTAGGAGCGTTGGAATTAAATGATACTATATTTTTATCTATATTACTCTAATACTTTATTACTAATAGTTTGGTTCTTATTGTACAAACGCTCTATATACCTTGTTCTATTCGCAAGTAACGCAACTGACTCAATTAAGGAGGGCTGAGGAGTGACTACTAACTTATTGCCGAAAATCTTCATATATATAGACATAGCTCTCCCCACTCCAACCATGGAAGCTCATACCTATCAATTATATACATATAATTGCTTACAAGTTTTGTCAAGTTACTAATTGCAATATCTCTGCTCTGGAAGATCCACTAATATCTATAAACCATATTCGTGCTTGTGGGCCATAGGAATTCAAAATTCCCGGCTATAACGCGTGAGTACCCATAACAAAGATCGTGGGAGTATCGTTAGGCTGAAGGCGTTACGTGCCTTGGGTGGCAGTCGCGAATTAACCGTGATATCTAATAGTGCGTAGAAAGAGAGAAATACTGTACTTATAATTTGTATCGTATCATATCATTAAATATATATCTGTTCCTTTGTTATTGTATTCGTAATTACACGTGTTCGTCAATTTAATCTAACAGTGCTTTTCTTATTTACATCGTTGATCGTGACTCACTAGAAGACTGCAAGGCATACGTATCTTGCCGATTTAGTTCAAATTTTGCAGGATGGTAGATGTTAGTTTCACAGATGGTGAAGGTATGTGATTATTGTTGCCATTACAGAATAATTCAGTCAATCAATAATCAGTCAGTCCGTGTTAGAACGTTGTATAATAAATAGGCGCCTAAACAATTCGTGGACCACATGTATATTTAAAATATTTAATTATATATATATTAAATGATTTATTTAACCATACTCTGCAACCAAAATATTTACTTGATGTCTTATCATTTTCAGAGTGTGATCGCGCAAGTCGTGGGTACATGTATTTTATAGTGCATATTTTGTGCTTTATAATAAATTTTATGGCGAATTTTAACATTTATAGTTAGTATTATTTTTATAAATGTAGTAATCATTCTAATTTTTCGAGATTTGTACGTTTCTCCTAATTATTTCATTTTTGAATGAAATATTTTTAATGAATTTACTAGTTTGTGTATACTGTGTATCTTAACTATAAAACCATGCTGAAATTCTCAATTTTATATATATATTCTTATTAAAATTTGAAGAAAAAAAATATGCCATATTCAAGATCTTGTTAGGATTCTATGTCTCTTTGGAAATAGTTGAATTATATTTATTTTAAAAAAGGGCCTACACATTCCTGAATTATTGTTATAATTCAGGAATTTATTATATTGTATTCTCAGCACAATATTTATATAATTTGTTTAATTAGAATACTCTGTTATTTCGATTTTATAATTATTAAACAAGAATAAATAAGTTTTCTGTAATTCTTCCTTTTTCTAGTGAATACAATTTATCCTTCCTAATATAATTCTAATATAATTTCAAATATGTTTCACTTTACTTTTCATTATTTTAACAGCAACGTATAAAAATTGAAAATGTTACAGTGGTTTTATAGTTATGACACCTAGTGTATTTAAATCTGAAATTAAGTATTCCCTTCTCAGTTCGTTGTCATATGATAATGCACAAGATAAATGAATAACACGGTAATACAATCCAGAATGTCTCCTACCCATCGATAAAATTATTCATAGTGTATTTAACTGATGAAAAATATTTATATCCGCCAAAATTATGAGAAAGTATTCATAATTCATCATTTTAGAATTAAATTCATTACATTAAAGATATTTTTAATGAGGTAACTCGAAGATAAACAAGTAAAGTTGTATATTATTAAAATATTAGGATAATTACATTAATTATTATTACTAAATATTACTCACAGCGGTAATTACTAATACTGTTACTAAACACTTGGTTAATTACTAATATTATTGCTAAATATTACGTTACTTATCCTAATATCGTTACTTTCATATCGTAGAATATTTTCTGTATTAATGCATAAAAATTTCAGAAATCATTTTCTCCTATACAATAAACGCATCTAATGGTGAAACGTCTAAGACTAATTATAGCCTACAAATTTGGTATTCAAATTACGTTTGCAGAAGGAGAATTTTAATTGTGGTGAAAATTTTAATTAGCGAGATATATTTCTTCCTATGATTGGAATTCAAAATATTGTAATATAAATTATAATGAAAATTTAATGAGGAATTGGATGGGAATTAATACCGACCAGTTTCAACGCTTATAAATATCCATACCTGTGCTATAGTTAATGTTCATAGGAAATGTTAAATTTAGTTCCCTCGAACACTTACTTTATCCCCCGTGTAATGATAGGAAAGACAGAGTAATTTCGTTCGAAACGCGCTCTAGTTATTCCTTTTTAAGCTCTCCTCTTCCTATTAGTTAGTAAACTCAGGTGGAATATAAACTGGTTTAAAATAAGTCTATCATCACGCAACAACTTAATTTCGATGGTAAACGTAACGTTGGATATAATTTTACCTTATAGCTGCTCGTGCACATGTGTAATAACACCGTAATCTAATGAAAATCAGTGATTTAATAAGCGTTACTTTAATTATATTAATCTAGCATTAAAAGATTTGCACAACTTTATTTATAGTAAACGTATAAACGAAAGAAAAAAATCTGCAAATATTTTAATCCTTATGAAATTTAGGGGATACG
The DNA here is from genome assembly GCF_001483705.2 of Eufriesea mexicana. Lineage (NCBI taxonomy): Eukaryota > Metazoa > Arthropoda > Insecta > Hymenoptera > Apidae > Eufriesea > Eufriesea mexicana. Next base: position 202,661 of record NW_016909136.1, on the reverse strand, counting down.
AATGCCTTCTATTTATCTATTTCGATAAATAAAAACTCAAAAGAAATTATATTACAAATTATATTATAAATTTCTGTAATAATATACCGCGTAATAGCTTGTGATTAACGAACAAGACAAAATGGTTGGTTTTAAACATTTTATTTTTGCAGCGAAGACAAGTTTCTGACAAAGTTAACGTTGATAACATGATTATACCGGTTATTTATGTTTATTACATTACTCTAATTATTATTATCTGTAAAGATAACGTATGCCTAAATATAGGTACACACTATGAGTTGTAGGACATTAGGTTCTTTAAAAATCCTAAAAAATTATAAGAAAATCGTAGAAAATTATAAAAAGTTCTAGAAACTTATAACAACGGGTGTTTAATAAATACTTTTGTTTAATTTACTACTTTGCAGATCTAAGAACTTACTTTTTGGTCTATTTTCAACATAACAAACTTTTCTCGAATTATAGTAATTTTACAGGTTACTTTACCTCCACGATTATCGAAACCAAGCATATAATGTGCTAATGGCGAAAATGACGATCCTTTTTATTAAAATAAAAATTTTGATTACAATAGAGTATAAAAATATTAAAAATTATATGATTAATATACACCAACTTTAATTACAAATAATAATAGAAATATAAAATAATAAAATAATAATAAATAACTATTGTTATTTTTATCACACCACTCTAACTACTCTGATCTATATAATATGTGACCTACTGTATGCTACACTAGGCTAATCTACTATACCAACCTACACTACACACTAGAGTATATACTGCCTATCAATAGCACGCTATATTACACGCCATACTACTCAGTGACTGCAGTGTTAAGCCCAGTTCCTCAATCATTCGAAGGCATTTCCTAAACGGTTCCCCTAATCGACGACTCATATTTCTTCCATAAGAATATGTCAGAATTATTAACGAGATCCGTTTACCTTCGATCATGAGACGGCGATTCGTAGGAAACAATGGGACCATCGTCGAACCCGCGGTGTACCCCGTGGAAGATGAGTAGCTGGGCCCTAGGGGGTCCAATCTAACGATCGACCAACGATCCAGGCGTTAATTACTTTCTAATCGTTGTTCGAGGGCTGTCGAGAAGAAAGAACGAGGCGAAGGAGGAAAGTCTAACTCGGCCGAAAGCCGCGTTTTTCATCCTACCTTTCCCTGTTCTATCGAACCGTTCGATCTCGATTATCATTTTTGCCGACACGAAACCGGCGTATCACTGTACCGGATGGAAGAAAGTCAACCTCGAGAGATACGGACCACCTGGGTTCCTTCCTGGGAGGTCGCAAAAACTGGATATATTAAACAACCATAAAAAAATAAAATAAACCAGCCTCTGGGTGAAAAGAATCGCAGCTTTCGGAGCTGGAGACAGACAATTAAAAGACACTGATTTTCTTTCGCGCGTTTCATTTATTGTCTTCGTATCATAGGCTTCGCATGCGAATCGTGTAGAGAGTTTGGGTTAAGCGATTCTGCTCGATGAATTTGGAACTTTGCAATTTTGAGCGTTACATTCAGTTATTTCTTAACACATTGTTGACCGGTGACGAGTTAACTCGATTTTTCATGCCCAAACGTTGTTGACCGATGACGAGTTAACTCGCCATGGCACTTGCATTATTTATGTCAATTTATGAAACCCAGAGCGATATAGAATATTGCAAAAGCTTTGCGCATCATGTTTAATCGTGTCCGTTTTATAATAAAGAAAATACTTTTCTTGGTATATAGGTTTTTATCACAATTTTAGTAATTCAAAAATTTCAACCATCACGGAACGTAATGGTAAAGAAAGTTTCAATGAATTATACGCGGATACTTTATCTGATTGTCCGAGTGACATCGAAATAAATTATAGTGATTCTGAAAGTGATGAATCTGACATTATACCACCAAAACGGCAAAAAAGAAATGTTATAGAATTTGGTAGTGAAAGTGATTTTGAGGATTGGATTGAAAATGACATTACACCTTCCTTGGAGGATTATTCAAACATTTCAGGTGTAATTGTAGAATTTAGGGATGCATCGAGCATCATCTAAGTAACGGATTTATTTTTTGATAACGACTTTTCTCATTTAGTTGTTTCTGAAACCAATTTATACCACTTCCAGATGAAACAATTTCATAAAAATCCTGCTAAAACTTCACCATGGACGGAAGTTACAACTAGATGAAGAAGTTTCTTGGGCTATTGATATTGATGGGACAAACTAAAAAATCACATTAGGGAGATTACTGGTCAAAGGACCATGTTATAGAACAAATAATCACTGGCGTAGAAACAAATCCAACTAGAAGGTATACAGTATGCTATTCAAAAGGAAAGCGCAGCGAAATGAGATATATCTGTAAGACCTGTTGCATACCATTACACGTAGGTGATTGCCATACAGTTTATCATGCCAAACAAAAATTTTAAAAGTTATATAAAAAATGTGTTCAAAGTTTAATTTCATTTCATTCAGTATAAAGAAAATTTATTGGAGTTTATTTAGAATGTTTTACTTTACTTTCATATTCAATTACAAAATAATAGCCGGTGATATGACATAGTTTGTGTGTAAGATTGTTGGTCAACAAAGTGTTAATTAGGAGAACAGTGACTGCGTGTTTGTTAGGAATGCGAGTATGTTTAGTAAATGGTTAGACTATGGTACTCGACGAATTTGGAATTTTTTAATTTCGAATTTGAAAACAAGTTGACGATTTGTAATATTACTGTGATAAAATTATGTTCTGCGTTAATTTCCTGTAAAATTACCTATATTGTGCTAGGTTATACTCGATGAATCTTGAAATCTTGAGATCTTATATCCTGGTAACTTTATTTACTTCTTAACCAGAGGAAATAATTTATTTATATTTGGTACTAATATAGTACAACCGTGTGTCATAAAGAATTACTGTATCATGTTATATTTAACTTTGAAATTTTTAATTTGGAGATGATAGTACCTCTTATCTACTAGAACACGTTCTATTGGTATTTGTTAATAATATATTATTCTATAATTATTCTTCTATATTATTATATTATTATATATTATTATTCTGTATTATTCTATAATTATTTCTCTTTATAATTGGCCGTAATCAATGAATTCTAAATTTTAAGATTTTCAATTTGGGTACTGTTTTTGTTCCTTGATCAGAGAAGAATAGTAGCTCAATATTTATTAACAATATAATCATGTTTTATAAATATCTACATTATAGCATGATATATTGATAAATTTGACACTTTGAAACTCTAAATGTAAATATTTTTTTAGTATTCTTATGCATGGTCAAATTGTTTACTACGGTAACATCATCAACGTTAGAAATATTGGAGCGAAATTTCGAGGAAATATTTGGAGAACAATGAGAAATATATTTATGTATTTTGCATGAATCAGAAAATTTAGTAAATTTATTTATCGAATAAATAATTATATCATACAGGAATTTTGAATTTTGAAATCGTCCATTTGTATTTGCTAGCAAAAAATCATAGTAAAATCATATTAAAGTTTCTGTATCCTAGAGTTGGACCTTGCATTAGGTTCCATGGGTATTAAGACAAAGACCGAGAATGCAGCTCATGATGCCGATCGAATTTCACTTTTTTCGTGGGTCCTTCACGGTAAAAACGATTTACCGTGATCCGATCTTTCAAGATCATTTTCCTACGTCTATATGACGGAATCCCACGCCTGTGAGAAAGTTCTCTGGCAGGAAGTGACTATAAATATTTGCCTAGCTAGCCGTCTTTTACGATTACAACGCGATTCAGCTTGACTGGAGCTCGATTGTGCTCACGTGACGTAATACTCCGTTTTGCTCAGTGCTCGGTGCTGGTTGAAGAACGATTCGATGTCGCGTAACGGTGACAAAGCATGCTTTATCAGTGTCACTTTCATATTCCAGACTCTTGTTATGACTCTGTAATTTTTCAGCAACTCACGAAATATCTTAATATTTATAGACATACCATTACTGTTCATTAAGTTATTTTTAAAGTGAGAATAAGGAATAGATAATAGTAAAAGAATTTAAAAATTATTTAAGAATGAATAGAAATAAAGAATTTAATTCTTTTTCACTATTAATAGCGTATAAGAAATATTTTGATCAAATTGTTTAATAACATAAATTTAAGGACAGTAATGGAAATTAATTTTAATTAATTCTAAATTAATTTGTTAACTGAAAAATCATTTAATTTACTTATCGCTGTTCAGAATAAATTTATTTATTCAAAAATATCTATCTTCTGAAAAGTTATTTCCTATAAAATTATATAGTAAAATTAGATATTTCTAACCACTTGTAATACTTGTATAGATGTTTTAGTATTATTCAATCATATGCATAGAAATACAGTTTGCAGAATGTATTAATATCGTTCATAATGTATTACATGTCCAAATATCATAAAACTTCATGCAGAGCGCACTCTTTTAAAGAATAAATTGAAAGTATTACTTTAATTGCATCGTTATTTCAATTGTAAATGACTATAGCATTTAATCGTAAGTATCAACATACTAATTTAATTGTATTTTATACAGATGCCCGTGAAAGATATGTATAAGTGAACATCAGGTGATTCCTCATAAAGAGGTATGAAAAGAAAGAGAAAATAGCACTTTTCCGTGTAAGATTCAATTTTCTACGAAATTGAATTTGAAAATTTGTTTTGTTCTATTTGTATTAGACGAACACAACTTCATGCAAACCAAGGATAACAGTTTTAACAATTTCGTACGTAATATAATAAAATATCCTTGAAAATATCCTCATAAAATATTCTGCCTTTCTTTTTTTAATACTGCATGAACATTATTTATAAACATTAAAATAAACATTAATGTTATGTACATACACAACATACACAATTCACACAACACCTCAATCATTACACACATACTTATTTATCACAATAACCTGAATCCATTATATATTGGTATTCCATGCATACTTGTCCCACTCATCCCTTTCTTACATACATCGCTCCTTTATTATATCAACACATATATATTCAAAATCTATGTTAACCATTACCACATAAAGTCTGGAATCTTTCGTATATTACTTTCAAGACTTCAAACTACTATTCAAGAAAACAAAAATGCGATTTTTTCCAAATTTCAAACTGTCCTGCCCCCATCTAGGGTATTAAGAAATGACCGGTGAAGATAATGAACATTAATTATCAGAACCGTGATTATCCTATCAATCCTTTATGGCACGGAGAAATTGGTCATGCTTCTGAAATCATTAAGGGCAACGAGGGGGTAGAGAGGGAGAAAAGATAGTCCACGACGAGGGTTCCAGTTGTTGGTTGCATTACTCAGGCAATATAGCCGAGCGAAACTAATAAGCAGCCGGATAGAAGTTGGCAAGGCCTAATACCAGCCTAAATATACACGTCGAAGAGCGTGGAAGTTCAGAGGATAGCCCTTAAAAAAGGCTACTTGGATTTAAAAAGCGGGCGAAACCTACTGATCTGGCTACGAGAATTAAGAAGACGCTGCGTATCGCGAGAAGGCCAAGTCTGCCCATCCCTTATCGGTTTCCCTCTTTTTTCCTACCTTCCGGCCAAATTTCGTTCATCGTTCTCAACACGCGTCCAAACACTTGCTGCACCTCGCGTGATCGATCGTGACACGAAGAACTGGCGATTTCAGACATCGTGGATCTCCATTATCTGGCTCACTATAACGTTTTTATAGAAAGCTTGAGAAATAGCGGATGAGAAAGAAATTTAACCATTTTGCAGATTTTTGGCTATGTTCATCCTTTTTGTGTATTATTATTAATATCGTTATTTTTATTGTTACATGTTTTTATTTTATGCATACTTTATGTGTAAAATAAGTGTATATACGAGCTGTCTGTAACAAGGCATTTCTTAGTAACATTCAAGTGTGTATACACGAATGTAGGTGAGACTGGTATTGATACGCCATTTTTCAATTTCTGGATTTTACTGAATTTTATTATTCGACGAAATATTACTGTAACTATTACTATATTTGATGAAACCATAATCGCTTTAAACAACACAAAGAGAGTCGTCGAGTGTTCAATCTTATATATATGCTCATCCTTGTGTGTGTGTACATGGTACTACTTATTATTATAAATAACACGATCGAGATGACGGAAATCGTTAGCATTATATTTTTCCATAGTTATATTGAAATAATAAAAATTTTCTTCAAAATAAATACTTTAATATTGTCTTCAGAAAAAGTCATAATAATATCCCGTAATTTAAATTACCGAAAATAAATCTTCTCGCGTGCATTCTGCATGCTTTCATCCTCTCGCATATTTTGACATATGAAAATTTCATCGTATTGTTGGTACAATTTTCTACATGATCTTGTAACATTAGGTATGACACAGAAAAATCATAAATTAAAAAAATTAAAATATATTATAATTATAATACAGTTCAATTATAGTATAGTTTACAGATTTATTACATGCAAGAAGTCTTCTTGCATGTGTGACGTACATATTTCACATATGCCTTACACATTTTGACTTATTATGAAGATTCTCTATCTGGTAATGGGATGTGGTGTTCAGAACCTCTTATTAGATGTTATTATATCTTGAAACTCTGATAAATTGTTTAACCCTTCCACGACTGTTGAGATAATATGCTCCAAGGTAATTTTTTAAATGCTTGATAGGATGTATTTTCTCAGATCAGTTGTATCTCTTTACTCTTCTAACGTGGAATATACTTAACGTCAGTGGCATCAGTATTAACTGAACCTAGTTCTCGTTTTTGTATTTGTATACGTAATTATAATTCATACATTATGTCAGAGTATTTTGCATTATAGCACATGCTATTACGTTATAGTATCTAATTCTTTAAAGTTTGAATCGATATTTAAACGAGACTTCAAATAAATTATTAACACCACTACATATTTTCATACCTACCATGATACAGTTAAAACATACTAACAATTTTCACAAACACTATACTGAACACGCAAAGTAAGAGATTCCAGAATAATTTCGAACAATTTACTTCCGTAGCTACAAAAGTATTGTCCCACGCAGGATAAAGAATCTCATCAGTTCCCATCAAATCTCACAATGTCACGTACAATTTAAAATTCGTTTAAAATTCTTTCCTTCTCCTCAAAATCCCAAGAACATCCTTGCACTCTGGAATCCCAATCTTCGATCCAACCGTCAAAGAAAATTCCGCTGAGCCCTTCTTCGAGTACCATATCCCAAGATCTCGCTAGCTCTCGAGCAGATCCAACAGAATTAGCTCCGAAAAATATTTATCTTGACAGAATTACCTCGAGAGAGAAAAAGTCTCAAAGCCTCGATCGTGGGTACCTGAAGAAACGAGAATATCATAGGTGACCAGGGTTAACCTCATCTTAACGCTTAATCCATCGATGAAAGAATGCAAGTATCGGCAGTACACAGGGAGAACTGGATCGCAGGGCGAATTCAAGGTATCCAAACGAGCGTATCGAGTTTTCCTAGGCTCCTAGGAAAATATTATCGCAGTAGCTAGCTTGAGCAGAGGAAGCGACGCGATTTCCTCCGTCAGGGACGTTTTTATGCCGAGATCCCTTCTCGTCCATCGTTCCTTCTGAATCCGCCTCGTTCCCTCCTACAGGTACCCTTAGGTCGACTAACTTTGCCTCGTTTGGGCCCCATTCTTCCCCATTCAGCTCTCTGTCGTTTTCTCCCGTGGACAATCCACGGAGTCCCGGGGTCTCACGCCTCGGCATTGACCGCTACCATTCACTGCTTCATTCTCTTCCTTCGACAGCGACTCTTTGTCACCCCCCTGAGAGATACGGTGGCGCGCCGGGGGGGGGAGGGGTGGCAGCGTCGGTAAAACCGTGAAAAATAAAGGAGACCGAGTTTGCGGTGGAAAAATGAGAGAAATGGCTCGAGCCGCGGAATTATGGACCGTGGAAGACGGCTTCTGCGGTATTCTATTCAATTCCACGCAGAATGCGCCGATCCAAACCATTCTTGCCGTCGATGCTACAGCCACTTTGACCGAATCACGCCCTCTTTCTGACAATGACATCAAGATTTATCGAGAGCCGCGCTCGTGTTTCGTGTCTCTTCTTCGTGCATTTTCTTTTTTTAGTTTTTGGCAGAGGATGTTGCTAGAGCGATTATGTATTAAGGATAGCATAAGCATCGATCTTGTGGAATTGGACTTAGAAACAGAACCGCGTGAATGCAAGTGCCTGTGGGTGAGTTATGGCGCGAGTATTGACGCGTGTGTCTGGAATGCTGTTGTCAGTGCGAAAGCGAAGAGAAGATTGGAATGGTCGGTGACTGTTGTAAGGAAGAAGCTGGTTTTTGTTGTGGAAGGACGAAGTTCGAAGGAAATTGCGTGGAGTATAGTTAGAATGGAGAGTGTGAAAAAATTCCATTATTTCATTGATTCTAACGCTAAAAATGCTAACGATAAAAGCAATATTAATAATAATATATACACCTTAGTCATATTGATATTTTAATCAACTATTAGTAGTAATAATATTAATATCAGTGGTCTTGATGATAATATAGATATTAATCGTGTGAGTAAAAATACTAATAATAAACGTAGTATTGTTAATAATAATTTCTACATCTTAATCATATTAATATTTTAATCAACTATTACTAGTAATAATATTAATATTAGTGGTCTCGATGTTAATATCGATATTAGTCATGAAAGTAGCTACAGTGTTAATATTATTAATAATAATGTATCTTAATAATATCGATATTCTACATCAAGTATGGCGAATATTAATATTAGCAGTGTTAGTAATATTAATATTAATCTTTTGCATTCGGCAATTTTTTCGTTGCAGAGAAATAGTAATTCGAAAATTTTCTGCCATAAAGTCGACGATATTTTTAAAATGGTAAATAAGAAATCGTATGCAATTTAAGACGTAGAATTATTTTACTTCGATATTTCACGCATCGTTGGGTAATTATAAATTTGATATATTAATTAACATCCATCTTTAGAATCTGATTAAATGGCGACTGAGAGGCGCCTCTCGAGTGCAAAGGGTTAATATTAGTAATAATAATGTACTTACCTGAGTAATATCAATACCTCGCATCAGGCGTTAGCATATTTCCAAATATAAATCGTGAACCCTATGATGCAAACTATTATGCACGAGGTACTAGGACTACTAAAAGATAAAGAATACGTGCAAACAGGTTAATGCAATGTGAAAGACGAGAATGGAACGTCGGTTTAATATTTGTGAGTAGTGAGATATCGTTAATCGAGAAGGGATATCTGTATTATTCCAACTGTACCAGTCATCCTATCAACAATATAAAACTCATCAGCGTAGCAATTAAATTCGAATGCATCAGCACTTGGCCATTTCGCTTTGGACTATCGATTTGCGATACTGTTCGTACCAATTGTAAAAGTACAAATGATAAAATTATCACCTCGGGAAGTATCACGATCTAGAGTTAAAATCTCTTTCTTTAAATTGACGAAAATCTTTCGTTACGCCTATGTCAATACTATTATCAATTTATATACTTAATAATTAACTCAAACTAAATTTTGATAATTTTAGAAATAAAACTTTTAATTTATCCAAGCTGAGTGGGAAGAAAAATCGCAATTCAAATTTAAATAATTTATATACTTTAAATAATTATATATTATATAATTTATAGTACTATAGCATTCATTCCTCGAATCGATAAAATGCTTACATCATACCTGTAATTTCTCATATTGTTCCTAATATTTAATAAGAATAAAAAAATTCTAATTAAAATTTCGATACACTTAAAAATATTAAAAGCAAAAATTTTGGTCCTTACTAAACAGATATAGTATTATGGCACTTGCTGTTTAGATCAATAAAAATCTGTATTTCATCTGTTCCAATATTATTATAGATACTCAACATTTGATAGGAATAAAAATCACAATTAAAATTTTGAGAAACGTTAATTACAGTATACCATATCGTCGAATAATCAAACTTTTGTCACGAGTTGAGATAATATTATTATCTGATATTCGATATTCTTTCATTCCTAATTACACCGTAGACGTCGCATATACCCAAGGCAAAACGCTTTGATGTCCACGATAAATCATGAGCATCATATTTCATCTTTAAAATCTTTCAGTGCACCTCGACCAGGTGTCTGAAGGCGGTTTACCTTTCAGATTTGTTTCAATGTAGTATCAAAATATGATGAAATGAATTTACGTTTGTCCCAGCGCATACATTATGAGTTAAATGTCATCGTCCTTCGGCAAACGGCACAAGGCAACATCTAGAAATTTTATCATAAAATTTTTATGTAACCAATATATTTCAACTACGACACTGTTCTTGCACTATCGACTGAAACACATAAAACGCTCCAAGGAGGCAAGGAAGCAAAACCATTGTACCCCATGGGAGTTCCTCGCTTTTAATCGATCGTCACCTTAACCTAAAGAAAATGGTACCTCTATGACTGTAAAATGTACCTTTTCATACTCATTCGATACGAAAGTGTTTCGTCGAAAGAAAAAATCATCGTGGAAGAAATTTCCGAAATCGCAAACAATAAATTATTCCGAAATGTTGCAAACGAATTCTTAAAATAATAATTCCCATAAAAGTTCAAATAACTCGTAAAATAATAATTTTTACAAAAGTATGAATAATTTTTGAAATATCAACTTTATTAACAAATATTTGGATAATTTATAAAAATAAAAATTCTATATTTCATATAATAATCTGTTAAATTCTACACCGGAATATATAGCATAAAACAAATAATTCTCATTATGCCACTCACATCCATGAACCCAATATATCGCATTGAGAAATTAAATTCAATATTTTTATACGGTATGATAGTTCATGAAATGGTCAATATATTTTCATCGTTTTCTATTATTGCTTTTACTCGGAAAAATATTTTAATTCGTTTGCAGTCATCACTTTCCACTAACTGAGCGCATGCGTTCTGTGACTATGCTCATAGTGTTTCGTTCTTATACACAATGGGTTAACTTTTCAAACCATGGTATTCTTAAAAGTCCATAACTACCACCATATCCCAAACCAAAACTCTTCAGACACCAGAAATAATTCATAAAACCATATCGAACAGAGAAACGAGTGCAAGGAAGACTATTAATGAATAGAAAATATCGGTCCTACGCCACTGGCGAGCACGTACGTTCTCGTAAAAAGCACGTGCTCGATTTTCGGGTTGGAACGATTGAGAGAAGCGAATTCCGTGGGTAAAACCGTGGTGTATTTGTGTGGTATTCAGCGAGTGGATCTAAAGAGAGGCTCCGACAATTACGAGTACCTGGACGAGCAGCAACGAGCAGCCTGTTGCTCCTCCCGGCGTACTCTGCGCGAGTATATACCGGACAGGTTTCGGCGGCGCAATTATTAATATAAGAGAGAGAGGATGCTCAAGGTGGTCCCGCTGCTGGAAGGGCACGGGGCAGCTTTTTTTAATCGAGTCCTCGCGTGTAGGACCGCGTCCGCGGCTGTACGCATGCGCGCACGCGTAGGCGCATGCGCCGGGGTGTGATACGCGGCGTATCATAATTACCGCGGGACCAATTAATGGGTGACTCAACGGTCTCCGTAATTTCGACAGGAAGCGATTTGTCAATTACTTATCTAATCCTGCTTCCGATTTCCTCCTCGCTCGCTCGCTCGCTCGCTCTGTGCCAAGCGCAAGGATCCAAATGGAATTTAAAATCCTATAGAAATATTAAAGGAACAACGAAGGTATGTAAATTTTCAAGAAATAAAGTGAAATTATTCGTTAATTACTAAGTTTAGGGCTAAAGAAGATTAATACCTTTTTACTCAAAATTTGACATTCTTCTGTATATTTGTATTAAAAATATAGTATTCTATGCAAGAAAACAAAGTTGACATTCAAACCTCTGAAACACCTCTATCTATAAATATAATAAATACATTAAATACACTAATACCTTGAAATCATAGAATTTTTATATACAACATATTTGTATGCAACGTATATTTTGAAAGTTATAGAGGCGCACATAGTGCATGGATGATCAAGTATACGTGTAGAATATTTAAAAATTCTGAGAAATTTGTTTAAATGGAGAATTACTAAGAAACCTGTAATAAGTGCTTTTGGAATATTTGTATTTGTAATTACTAAATTAATACTGCTACTTTACACGAAATTAATGAAATGTAAACGGATTTGTGTAGGAGAAAATGGTACAGTATCGACTAGTCTAAGTCTTCTTGTTGTATCTGATGCTAGAAATAGTGGTATTTATATTTCAAATAGTAATTTGTTTTACGATTAGAGGAACAACACGATTTTCAGAAATTTAGTAATAAGAATCGATAATTTACGAAAATACTATACCTACATACATGTGTACATTATACGTACATTTTTGTATATTGTATATGATTTATATACACATTATATAATTGAATAATTATTGCATATAATTCCACATGTATATTATTTATTATATAACTTTATCATCTTATTTCAATTAATATTATTTAATTATACCACATGTAGGTACGCATGATAGGTCCATACTGTAGTGATAGTGATAACATACCACTCACTAATTACAAATTTCATTGGTTAAAATTCACTTATACTTATTTTAAAAAAGCAGGTATGTATCTAAAAATAAATTAACGATTGATAAATAAGAAAAAAAATCTGTCCTAGTTTGAAAATAAATTTTGAAATTTATATATCCTTGTCAAAAATTAGTAAAACGTTGTTCAATACTCACATTTAAATGTGCATAATGAAAACCAAACTAAATTAAATAACCACTGTACTGAAATTTTATATAAACATTAAATTTCTCGTTAAACGTGAAATACAAACATATTCAGTCCCAACAGCTCATTTTACACTTCCACCATTAGCTACGCTATACCAAGCTCGATATTTATTCGCTTAATTAACGCTATTGCGACGTATTATCCAAAATAAATAAACGAAACGCGAATCTAAATTTAATACAATTTACATAGAATTGATAAGCGATATAACCGCGCTCGGGAAGAAAACGTATAAAATTTACACGTATCTAAGCACGGAACACGTTTGAAGAAGACATTAAAGTGATATGCGACTATCTTGTGGCAAGAACTCGATTAGAAATTCAAATAGGCGTGGAATGACCAACGGCAGTGGTCGATATAGAAAACGGAGAATAGAAAGGTGAGATAATGTCGTTGAAAAGGTTCCACGAAGGAAGAATTTGTCGAATACGGGGAAAATAAAAGTGCAGAGAACGCAACCGCAGAACGATTCGTGCATGCAATTTCAGCGAGTGGATTAACGTGTAAACTCACACGACGGCCCGTGGCTATGGCCGAAGGAGTCCGCGCGCTTGCGCGTACGCGCGCGCCTGCGCACGCACACTTTCCACGCGAGGGAGCCTACTGGCCCCGTGGCACACGAACCTACAAACCGAAGACAGCGCTCCCGATCGTTTTGGGCCTGACCAGAACAAACCTTCAAAAACCTGTAGCTCCCTTTTTCGTCCTTTGTGTGTGTGCACGGGCGAGAATAAACAATACCTCCGCTCTGCTACCCGGTGATTCCGTAACGAGGCCCCCCGAAACGTTCAACGCATCGTGAGCTCTGGATGAAAATTAAAAGTCGGTTCTGTGCCAATCGTGCTGCCACGCCGAATCGGGAGGAACGTTCTTCGTGCCGGAACCATTCTTCGATTTTATTTCCTTCTTTTTCCCCTCGCTAACTGTTAAGACTTCGAATACCATTACGTGCAATTCGGAGTAATTTCCGTATTCGGCAGGTTTCCGTGAAAGTCGGTAATCTTAGGTGGTGAGAACGGTATCTTCTCGAAATTGTCTTCGTCCCACGGACACCGTATGCAATTAATTCTTTCGTCGTACACGCCTGGCGGATGGCCTGGTCGGTGGTAATGAAACGGAACGGCCATAACGTTACAAAAGCTCCCATATTCTACAGGATCGTACGAGATGCTCGACGACATCGAGTAACACCTGTTGCACGATAAATGCACGTACGTGTACGCGCGTGCATACGCTTAATTCGTGCACACTTCGTGCCTGTTTTTTCCGAGTTTCGAGGCAACTTACGAGCGCAGGCGCGCGCGCACGCTCGCACGCCGCTGACGAGTTGTCGATGCAGCGTGGTAACAGTTACCGAACATGGTATATACCGGTTCTTCTTCGTTTTCACCGCGTTCCAGTGGCTTCAATGTAGCCACAAGGCGATATACAGGAGTCGTAGTACTCTCGGTACCGTTGTAATCGTTGTAAGTACGAGCAAGCGACTCGTTTCGTACCAGACGCCAAGTACGGTAGCGTTTCCTCGATACTTTTTTGCCATACCCCCGAGAGAATGCTGTAACGCGCGTGCCACTGTCCCTCTTCAGCGTCTACGCTTCTGGGTCGAGCAGGCCCTTTCGTTTCACTCGTCTTTCTTACCAAACCCCGAAACGTTTCTCCGATAGACCTTATTATTCGGGCACATTTACCCTCCGAGCCGCGCTTTTTCTCCCAGTCAGAAAACATGTGTAAAGTTAGACAAGTTTTTTCTCCTATCCCCGACACAGCCACTTTTAAAAGATCACTTTGCGCTCCGGCTTTTCATAAATCGTACGCTGTAAAGGATATATAGGGTGCGAAACGTAACTGTACGCAACGATTTTTCAGGTACTATCCACATTTCAAGAAGAAGATGCTTTCGACGAAAGTTAATCGGTATTTCTAGGGTAGGCTGCAGATTGAAATATGAAATCGTTGGAGGGTAGGGTATAGGGAGATGGATGGAATTACTATAAGTATATGCAAGCTATTTCACAACGGAATTTATTGTTTTTCTGTGCACAACGTGTCTTCTATGCGATCTGGATGTCGATTAATAAATAACCGACAGCCTCATCGACTGACTATCTATGGTGCTGGCTCACGATGGTTTTGTTGTCATCTTTCCACAAAAAATTTCAAAATTTCTATTCATTTTCGATAAATAGTCGAGATTACCATAACTGTTTTAAACTATGTGAGTTTATGTGAGTGTCGTTGGAAGAGCGAGAGCCATTTGTCTATAAGTATGAAGTCTATAATATAAATATAATATGTGAGAGTCTCGCCTAGTTTAAATGACACTTCGAAGAATTTCCTAGATAAGTCAGTCGTCATAGAACAGTTGTAGAGTGAATACCCCATTGTAAGCGTGATAGGGAGCGAGAGAGAAAAAGAGAATGCGAGAAAGAAAGGATTGATTTATTATTTTGATGCCATATTTTGGGGTTTATTGCTTTAATATTGTTTTGTATAAATATACTTTGTGTTTCTCCTCAGAATAGAGAAATTTATTATCGTCTCATTATACCCACTAACGATAGCCTGTGCTTTTGATTTTGTATGATCATTGCTAATGAGAATACGAGTTTAATGACTTACTATACTATGAACTTCATATGGCCTTGACTTCAGATGTCTAGGTTTGATCAATAAAAGTTTTAATATTGAAAGCTATTTTATTTCAATCGATTAACAGTTAGTACTCGAAATGTAATCCATTTTCTTGCGAGCATAATTCCAGTCGTGTAAGCAAATTACGATTAGTTGTAACTATTGTATAATACTATAACATAGTACAACATAGACTATCGATTGTAAGTGACCCTAGAAAAGATGGAGACAAATCGGAAGATCTATATCCAAGAAATAGGCCCTTAAGTGCCCAACCAATCGCACTCTGAATTTTTCATTTAGGTATTCGCGAGTGATTCGAGCATTATATAATAGATACTTTCGTGGATCAAACCTAAAGTTATGAAGTCAATGCATAAGGTCATGGGACTCGTATTTTCATCAGCAATAACCAGACAAAGTGAAAAATACAGGATGTTATTTAAAAAGTCAAAATGATCTTGACTTTTTATCGAAAACAAATAGGTTCTGAAATTTTGTATACTCCAATATATAGTCGACGACATACCGATTAACTTTCGTTCGAAATATTTTTTTGTCGGACTGTCAAGAGTACCTGAAAATCGTGCGACAGTTGCGTGTCACACCCTGTATATGGAGGGAGAAAAGTAATTAGAAACGATTGCATAATATGATATACTTAATTAAAAAAGCATATAATATATTACCATTCTCAGCTTCTTTTGCGATATAATATTTTTGTATTGGACATGAATTGTTTCTAATTATTTAATTTATTTAGTATATAATATATTTACTATATGATACAATAGGATATATGTAATATATATACACCACGATACAGTATGCAGTACATACATAGTATAGTATCTATCTACTATGAATACTATATATTACAACACATATAGTTAACTGTATGTGGTTATTACTTGTAATTTATGTAATAGGTACATGTAATGCAATACATATGCATAGTCAGTACATCATCTATGTAAGTAAGTAATACATGTTCATAATGTATGTCATTACACGTCAAATACGCCTTTATGTCTATATGCAATATCATTAAAATGTTTCTCGTTTCCTTATTTCACGATTTGCGTATGTACCATCAACCTGTCTTTCAGTATTATCCAAGTTTGCGATTATTTGAGGTTACCTTAATCTGCATTATCTCGGATAATCGAGATTCCACTGTATATTTATTTTTCAAAAAGTTTTTCTTCTTTAAACACCTTCTCCGAGTCTCACTTTCCTTCTTGAACTTCGCGCGAACGTCTAGATTAACTTTCGGTTTCTTGCAAGCTGCTGAACGATGACACGCGACAAATACGATGGCCAGCGGAATTACGCGTTTCGCAAGGAAAAACGAGCGCATGGGCAGACAAATGTACCCCTGTAAATTAATTACTCGGCTGATTATACAACGTACGAAATTAGCATGAGATTAGTGCGTTGATATGCGCGATAAATTGACCATGACGCTAGCGTACGCGCATGCGCAGTCGCTTGCTCGCCACGCGACCGCCACGCTCGCTATCTTCAAATTTTATCTCACTTCCTCCTGCCTTCGTTCTCACCAATTTTCTCCGTCCCTCTCCTGCTCGCTATCAAGAAATACCGATTAGTATCTCGGCACATCTCCACCCTCTCTCGGGAAGAACATCTCTTCTTCCCTTCCTTTGTTCCCCTTCGCGTCCTCTTGGTCCCTCTTCTTCACCTTCGCCGTCTTCTTCTTCATCCTCTTCCTCTTCCTCTTCTCCTTCTCTTCTCCCGGGCGCCGTCAGATTTACTCGCCTTCTCGAGTTGCTTCTTTCAGTTTCAAACGCTTGTAGTACTTACTCCAGGCAACGTATGCTCCACGCTGCGTGGCTGCATTCTATTCATGTTCTCCTCTGTTGTTCTCCGCCAGTGATGGCCTACGTATGTACTAGAAAGATTTACATAGTTTAAATTGTACTCGCCGGCGGACGTTAAAAATTTGCATACGCGCAGCCGAGTGCGGATCGATGCTATCGGGCAACGTACGAGTTTTCAAAGCTTCGCAGATATTTTTTGGCAGCCATTTTGATGGACCGAGTGGAATGAAAAATTACGAATGCAAAGAAACAAAAATATTACCACTTTTTTCCTTGAATTTTAGAAGCTCTTCGTTTTAATGGGAGATTTTTTTGCTTTGAGTGGAATATGGCAATTTTTGTGTTAGTTGTAAAATCGCAATTTTGTGTCAATCGCGATTTTGCATAATTTCGAGGGCACGATTTTACATTGAGCATAAAATTAAAATTTCATATTAGTTGTACGTCTTTTGTAACATACGACTTTCTTATTTTATTTATTTTTTGATGTCACGAGATATCTTTAGGTGTTCATTTCTATAATTTTCTGGAAATTGTGTCTAAGAAATATATTTGAAAATGTATATAGTTTTTGATTTATAATTACATAAATTTGGACATAGCCAAATGCATGGATATCGTGACAGAGCTTTTGCAATTCAAATACAAAAGAAGTTTAATCTTCAATAAATCTATCTTTCAAAAATATCCATAGAGAACATAAAAAAGGAAACACACTCATGACACATGTACATACAATACACGCAAACACACACGACCATGTTCAAAAAATATTTTATCGACAATTAACATCGGCAAATTTCATTTCGAAGAAACGAGCCCACAAAAATATTCAAAGATGAAAAAAGAAACATGATATACTTACCCATAAAACACACAACGACACATATTCAAAAAATATTTTATCCTCACCAAATCTCTTTTCGAAGAAACCAATACTTGGAAAATATCCAAAAACGAAAAAGGAAGCACGATATACTTATACTTAAAATACATACACGACACATGCACGAAAAATATTTTATCGTCATCAAATCTCTTTTCGAAGAAATCAGTACCTCAAAAAAATGCAAAAACAGAAAAAGAAAACCATAATATACGTAGGAAATGCATATGTGGAACAATACGTGTGATACACGCGCAAGAAATAGAAACGAAGTGTATAATTATAAAAGAAAGTTAACGTGGAGCGCGAAGAAGCGTAAGCAGCGCACTCTGGAAGCCACGGCGAAGAGTGGAAGGAACGGAGCGGAGTTTGAAACGTTTCGAGGGCGATCGGTGGCCATCACTAGAGCAACGACGGGAGCGGCATCGGCAGCAACTTCTCGGGTTCCCACCGAACTCGGGTTCTTCGTCTCTGTCTGACCCGCCGCGTGGCCGATCCTTTTCTCCGGCGATGAGCCGGTGTATCGTGAAACGCGCTCCCGAGGCGGCTGCCTTTTATTTTCTCGGCGTGCGTGCACCCTCCGTTCAGCGACTGAAACACTGTTGCCTCGTGAAAATAAACGAGCTGGAGGTGGAATCGGCACCAAGAGAAGCTACAGGGAAAGAAAATAGACGAAGATATACGCGTAACTCATTTCTCGCAACGCCCCCTTCGCGTACCTTCCATAAACTCAGCTGGTGAACAAAAACGATGACGTAATAATTTAATCAGCTTTGCGACAACCGATCGTGACTCTGTTTCGATTTACCTTGCATTTTCTGTGTTTCGTTTATCTCCTTCCATTTATCCCTCTGGCTTTCTTAGTGCTAGAATGTCGCGTTCAATCGACTTCTGTTTTCTTCTCCGTGGTTATGAGATATGGTTTAGATGTAAGAGTTTAATTGCAAACGATTAATGATTGATGTTAGAAATATTGTACATTTTAATGAGTATTGAAATTAGTATTTGATATGAAAATGGTTTTATCGGGTTTACTTGATATTTCATTTACTTTGCATTTTGCGTATTTTATTTATTTGGTTGGATAGAAATACGTTGTTTTTTTAGGTTAGAATGTTGCAATGTACTACTTCTTGCACTTTAATTACATTTGCAGTTTCTTTGACGATTATAAAGTATAATTTGGGTGTATTACTATTTTGATTTAACTTGAATTTTAAATCTTTCATTTATCTCGTTTGATTTAACTGCCTGGTTTTCTTTTTTGTGGTTATGAGATATGGTTTGTATATAAGAGCAGAACAAAGTATATTTTGAAATGAGTACACAAATTAGTATTTAATATGAAAATGGTTTTATCAGGTTTATTTGGTGTTTTATTTACCTTGCATTTTGTGTATTTCATTTACTTGGTTGTATGCGTGGTTCTTTTAGGTTAGAATATTGCAATGTGCTTCTTCCTGCACCTAAATCAGATTTGAAGATTTAGATGTGAGAGTCGAAGACATAGTTCTATATTACAAACATTGGTTAGTTTAGCAAGTGTTGGAATATATTTAAATATTTAATACGAAGTTAATCTTCTTGAATATGTATAAATTTGTGCTTGCGATGTAGACATATGACTTCATATAACTCAGTTTGATTTATGTTTCGTGAATAATGTTGCTTTAAAGTTTGTTAAATAAAGTAATTAGTTATGGAAATTGGAAGACGACCATAGGAACTTTCTGTGAAATATATTATGGAAATATACCAAGGTATATTTGTTGATGCTAATGAAAATGAAGATATAAACGAATTTGTAACAAAAAGAGAACGTTTTATACGAGAAGAATTAGAATATTATAAATTATTTGAATTGCAATTATTCTTTATACTGTCGAATTATACGATTTTTGCTTTTCAGATGTCATATTTTTATGAGTATGAGTATATTTATGAATTTAATTACTTTGAATAATTATCGATTAAATATGCAATTAAGTTAATAATGAGCAATAATTTATAACGATTCCTACAGTTTTTGATATTACTGTTGATTTTACTGTTATACTTGATCTTATTACTAATTTTTACTAGTTAAAACTAGATCTTGCATAAAAATAATGAAACGTGAACACAAAAATATAAAATTTTTATATTTCTATAATTGTAATAAACATTCTAATTAATACGTTCATAGCAAAGACTATGATTAAAGACTTTATACTGAAATTTCTAATTAAAGTGTTATAGTAAAAATTGTAATTAAAGAGTATATATTAAAAATTCTAAAATATTGACAGTAGAAGTTTTAATTAAAGTAATTAGGTGTATTAAATCCCCAATTAAAATCTATATAGCAAATTCTGATCAAAAAGCATCTAATAAAACTTTCAATCAAATTGTTTACACTGTAACTTCGGATTAAAATATCTACAGTAAAAATTCTGATGAAGATGTTTATATTAAAGAATTTGAATTGAATAATAATAATAATAAATAAATAAATAGTATTAATTATAACAATTTCAATTAAAGTTTAGGTTTATTATAATTCTAGAGAAACTTAATACTAAAACACGACGAAAAATTATTCGAATCAAGTGCAACGATTTGGGAAAAAATTTCCTATGATAACCTACGTAAATTCATTATTTACATGAGCAAGGTAAAATGGTTTCAATGGAACCATAGTGGTATTCTCGGAATAAGATGCTTTATAAAGACTGCCCTGTTCAACAATCAACCTGTCTTCGAAGAAAACCGCTGCATTCACCCCTTATTTTCGCGACGTTCGTGTATCTTTCGATCGCCAATTGCATTATTGTCGCGTGATGAATATAAGTTACCGTTGAAATAAGCGGGAAAGTGGTTATGCATAATGAAAGTAAAGGTGATTTCGTCTTTCTTGAAGTTCGCTTCGAAGGCTTAATAAGTGTGTGCAATTTTATAACCGTAGAAGAAAAGAGGAATAAATAAAAATTAGAGCATCCCATTAAACGACGAAAGAAAATATAATATATTCAATATAATTCAGCTTTCTTTAACATAATTGGATTTATTATTATTATTATTATTATTATCCACATGAAGTATACTTTAACATAATATAATGTATGATATAGAATAGCACCATATAGAACATAATCAAATTACACTTGTGTTCAAATATTTTTATCACTGATTTTTCAATGTAATTCAATTATGTTAATATATAGTCGATTACACAGATATTTAGACATTCTTAAATACAATTTATGTTTTAATATCGATATACGAACTCCGTGTCGCATATTTATTTAAAATACAGAAAATAGAAAATTATGTAGATACGTATTTAAATATTTTTGTTATTTATACAGTGTATTCAAGGTTAGTTCTAACAACTTAATCTAGAGGCAAGAAATGGAGGAAATTTATAAAAATTTGCGAATAAACACTTTACTATAAAATTAAATTCTATAATATAAACTCAGGACACCCTATATATATAATATAAGTCGCTTATAATTTAATTTCCAATGATTTTATTTCTGAATTTAATAAATATTTAATTACAGATATGTTTCGAAATTATTAAATATATGCATATAAATTTTCTTTCAATCGAATTTCGGTCTACTTCAATTTTACATTGCGTTTTGAATATGGTATTATGTCTTTCGTGTACCTTATGTTACGTGGAAGAAATTAGCGTTATGGAATTTATAAATAGTAATGATCCTTTGCTATTTACAATTTATATTGCAAGTAATCTACTTTTTAACACGTTAAAATTATTTACAAATTTCAATAGGATATCTAGATTAGTTAATGCAGTATCAGAAAGCAGCAATAATTCTATTTATCTTAACACATGCAGTGATAGTAGTTCTGCGAGTTACAAGATTACAGGATCGACAGATAAGATCCAGGATTAGAGGATTACTGAGATCTACTATTTCACATTTCACGGCTAAAGATATTCGTAACCAGTTTTACCTCAGGTAGAACCAGATATTCAATGCTGAACAAAATATGCAAAGACACCATAAGACGTTTGACTACTTTCTTTACTTCTGTTAATTATTTTTTTGGAAACTAAATTTCCAAAATAAACATATTTTTTAATTAAAATTAGCGAAGCAAAATTAGCAAAGGAAACTTTTGACAATTTAAATTTTTATTTTAGTTAATAACAGGTAAATTCTTCTCAGATCTCTAAAAGGATCTAATAAATACCAATTTAACCCCTTGATATACAAATAAAACAGAATTCGATGCGTCCGAAAAATACTATTTAACCCTTTGACTGTTACACCGAAATCACATGTTTCGCTCAGGACACCACGCAAGTATTTTAATTATTCAAAGCATATAAAATCCGGTCATTAATGACCACCGTAGCGTTACGGGAGAAACCGTGGCCGGTCATATATGACCAACGTGGCAGTCAAAGTGTTAATAATATACTTAATGATATATTATCCGTCAGAGATAGTTTTTGACGTCTCGGAGACGTCGAAGTCTACAATGACACGTGAAATGGATGACGTCTTCCACATGTTATTGTATGTCAATGGGTTAATCCTTTGCATTCGAGAGACGCCTCTCAGTAGCCATTTAATCAGATTCCAAAGATGGATGTTAAATAATATATCAAATTTACAATTACCCAACAATGCATGAAATATCTTTCAGTAAATGGATAAACTAATAAGAAGATTTATTTAACACAATAACAGCACAACATAAATTATAACTAAATCTCGTAAAATAAATTCGCTTTTAACTGCGATATAATCTCTTGAAGACTCTCTCACACACATGTATATGTAATGATTGTCATTCAGCTACTGATTGTTTTTTCATGACTCTCTGTCATACTCGTCACACACACATCCTTCCACACAAACATTCTTCGTACTCATACCACACATTCTATGACAACCACTACCACAATATCGAAGTAAAATAATTCTACGTCTTAAATTGCTATACGATTTCCCATTTACCGTTTTAAAAATATCGTCGACCTTATGGCAGAAAGTCTTCGAATTACTAGTTTTTGTAACGAAAAGATCGCCGAGTGCAAAGAGTTAACACGATTAAATAATTAGGGGACCCCTAGTAGAAC
This sequence comes from Eufriesea mexicana, assembly GCF_001483705.2. Lineage (NCBI taxonomy): Eukaryota > Metazoa > Arthropoda > Insecta > Hymenoptera > Apidae > Eufriesea > Eufriesea mexicana. The sequence continues at coordinate 179,306 of NW_016909136.1, read as the reverse complement.
ACATCTCTTGTTGTAGAGATATAACTTGGTTAGAGAATTAGATAGATAATAGAGGAACACCCAGTATAGTACAATTTACGTGCACTAGATATATGTCAATACAGGTAGCCCTCCTACAACATGGTTTCACTATAACATGATTCATAAATTGCGGGAATTCTCCTATAACACGGCATCCTATAACACGGCTTTACTATAACACGATAAGAAAATTGCAAAAACCTTTGTACAATACTGTACTTCTACATGAGCAGTGACGACGAAGAAATTTATTAAATTAAAGTTGTGTTAAATTAAAATAATACTTTTTTTTTGTGTTGTACATACATTTATATTTTTAATAAAAATTAAGTTGTTTATGTAGAATTAAAAAAAAAAATTGTTTTTAGCAAGTTTTCGGAACGTAACCCCACTTTTTGTACTGGCTCTGGGTTTCATACAACACGGTCATACAACGGGTTAATAGCAAAGAAACACAACAGAACGTAAGAACGTAAAATCATTCTACAGAAGCAATTTAACAATCGTTAATATTTACGAGGATCATTTGCATATATGCTCATCAGGCATATGTCATACAAGACGTAAGCATGCAACTGTTAAAAATTGCACTCATTAAAGATTCGAGGATCTTCCGTCATTGTTAAACATTACGCAATGACCACTCGTAGGACTTTCTTTAAATACGATTCTCTTATTGGCTCAGAAATGAGAGACGAAAAGATAAAAAAACGGCTGCTGCCTCGGGCCGATTTCGCCGATACTTTTCGAAGGAGCTTTCGCGAACAGCGGATCGATATTTATCAATCGATCGGCAATTTCGATCAATGATCACGGAACTACGTGTTCTGCACGGGTGGAATATGTAAGCGAACTTACGACGTATATTAAAAGGCACTTTCCAAATTGTTTACGGCGATGTATGTAGGGATTCATTAATCCTTTCCACGAAATTCTTACTTTCGGCATATACTCCTCCGAAAAGGCGCATAATCTTCAATAAAAAAAAAAAGAGGAAAAAGAAGAAGAAAGAAGAAAAATGTCTATGTTCAAGCGCGTATGATTACTCACAGTGTATACACGGTCCTCCATTATACGTGTAATCGAATTTATTTAAGGTTAATGAGTTTCAATGAGTAAAAAAGGAAATTAGGCTTTTATAAAATTGGGTGTAAAATATAGAGTGAATTATCGTTAATTAGACGAGGAAAATTATTTTATTCCGGATGAGAACGTGTTGAAAGTAAAATAATTTCAAGTAAGTTTCATTCTTGGGAAATTATAGGGACTTGTTATGGAAGATATTTTAATACAGTTTTTAAATAATATAAGGAAGTCAGGAAAAGATTACAAGCTGTTCTCATGGAAACAACTGCGGATATCGAGATGAATTAACGTTGAGTGCGCTTATTCATTTCATTTTCGGATTGAATTAAATTTTTGAAATTTAAATTGAATTGAAGCTTAAATTACATTTTTAAATCGAATGGCCAGTTATTTGAGCTGCAATAAATTTGTGGGAGAGAGTTTCTTGAAACTTAATATATTTCTTCCATCGTTTCCTTAAATAAAATTGCATACTGTTAATTCGTCATTTAGAAAGGTGTTATCGAATTAAATAATATGTATTCAAAATATATTTTGCGGTTCTATATATTTATAAAGTTATAGACGATGAATCTCTTTTCTTTTTGAAGTTTGAGAAATCGTAGAAAGACATAGAGATAAATATCTGAAAAATAACTAAATGAGAATATACATTTATCTATATAAGTTATTATTTTATACAATTACATCAATTACCCAAAACAACTATGGAAATAATTACTCCTTTAAAAAATAATTTTGAAATGTTATTGGAAAACATCAAAATAAATATATCAGATAAATATCCAAAGAAAAAGAATTGCATTTTGAGTCCTTAATTATTTTATTAAATGCTCAAAATTCTATTACTGCATTTTTAGAATTATTTACAATGCATCTGGTTAAAACGAAAACAGTTAAACGTTTCAAAAAAGTTGTTGAAAATTCAATTTGTTTGAGTTCACTGTGATATAAAAAAACCATGTAATTTGTATTAAATTTTTAAGTAAAAATCTATTTCAAGAAAAAATTCATTGAAATAAAATTTAGATAATAACGAAAATGAAATAGATATTCTCGTTTACGAAAGAATTTCTATAGACTTGAAGGAATTTTCAAAATATTGCTAATTGTGCCTTTGATGCAAGCACTTCTCAAGGATTGACATCCGGCTGATATACACATCTTCACCTATCGTTAAAATTTATGTGTTTTCCGTAAATGCGTTTTCTGTAAATCATAACACTAATTACGAATCATTCTGCTTCGCTTTGCTCTCAATTTTGCCTCATTCTCTGTAATGATTGGCGTGGTTCTGCGAAAAGCTACGTGTAGTGCTCGGTTCTTGGAAGAATAACTCGCCAACTTCTCATTAACTCGACGCCATTACTGCTATTCAATTAGACCAATTTTATTGTATCATAGATTGAAATTGAGACGCATAAACGTCATAAAGTACACTCGCATTTTCGTTCATAGCATGTAATTCAAGATTCCACGAATTATTTCAGTACCTATTGTGCTTTGGAATTTAAAGCGTACAACTCTACACGTACCTTTGTATCTTTTTCTTTATCTTTAATATCTTCGTTTCACGTAATTAGCAATGTTTAAAACCGAATACCCGATTATGCTATCGAAAAATAATAATATGTGAACGACACGTGGAAAAATTTATGAATTATTGTATATTCGAAAGTTTTGAGACATTTAATGTGATATCGATTTAATCTGTAAATTCGAATAATTGTACGTAATTATGAGTAATAAGAAGTTAAAGAAATATTCTAATGGTACCAACATGGTAATAATGATGACAATTAATTAAATATTCGCAATAATGATGTAACGAAACATTTGTAGCTTTCAAATACATTCAATATATTCAAATTCTGTAAATAGTTTTGTACATACAATATAACGCAAAATATTCTTAAGGGAGATTAAAATCGTTTAATAGAGAGGAAAAACGAACATTTATAGCTCCTAGTATAGCAATAAAAATTTATAGGAGTCATGAAATTCAGTTCATAGGAGTTGATTTTGACGTAATGTGTATGTACCTGGAAGGCTTGATGCAAAATGTGTAAGAAACAGAGTATATATTATATATTATAATTATAGGAGAATATTTTTAAAGATTCATTAGGTGATTGCTTCATAACAAACGTACAATTAACGAACCGTAATTTCATGATAAGGCATCTTTAAGTATAGCTCAATTAACTGAAAAATTAGAAATGAAAAAGTAATGAACACTTAGATAATTATATTTTTTGTAAAAAATGATATACGAAATCGTCTGATACAGATAAATAAAGAATAATTTCGACTTTAGCTGTGAATTTACACAGAACGTTCGATGAATTTTATTTAACGATTAGAATTAAATAATTAAAGGCTTTGTAAATGCTTTGTAAAAGCTTAGTAAATGTATGTAAGATATATTAAACTAGTTTACTAACTTCATCGCGAACTAAAAATATGATGATATCAAAAAAGTATTGAACAGTGTCCACATTTAAATATATTTAGAAAAAAAAAAGAATATATATATATATATATTGATTCATTTATTATACTTTATTTATCTACTTATTTATAATACCAATACTATATATATATAGATTTTTATTTATACAATTTTATGTATGTTATATGAACTGTTCACTGCAAAAATTGATTAACTCCATAAAACAAAAAGTGGAGAAATGCAATGAAGTAATGTATATCGTTTTCTAAAATTTCCTTTATAATTTAAATCGAAATAAATATCGTAGAATGCATAAATACAAATAGAACTTTCATCTAACGGTATATAAAATTTGTAAAAAAAAATAGCCAGAAGGTAATCTTTAGTAACATTAACATTTTTATGTTACTGGAGGAGTTAATCGATTTGGCAAGTGAAAAAAATAATAAATTTAAATTTTACTAAATTTTACTTAAATTCTGATAAGACGGCACTAAAAAATTCACCGTTATCATTCATGGCTTGCTACTGCATTTGAGTTGCATTATTACAACGATTTACATTAGAGTACGCAGTTAATCAAAGTGACCTCTGAAATAAATTATTTATTATTCAGTGGCCAACAAATTTGTGTCGTTTAATGGTGTTAATCTTAATTATCAGGGAAAGTTATTATAAATATAAAAAGTTACGACTATACCAAGTGCTTTGACACTTAAATTTAAGATTTTTCAAAAAGTGGAGATAATCGATTTATGCAGTGAACGGCTCATATGTATGTGAGTTTCAGTGACTATGATAATCTATATGTTTTGGATATTTGGATATTAAAAAAGAATTAGAGCCAATCATTATTTCATACGCAATTCAAATTTTGCAAATAAATGTTTTCGACATAAACAGGAGAAATTGGAATTGTACTAAATACAAATAGACAATTATAAGAAGATATAGGAAGCGAATCTTTTGATTATTTTAATTTTTCAGGAGAAAAAGAAAATATTCTCGCATCTGTAATTCGTTTGTACGAAACTTGTGTCATAATTCAAGAAATACATCATTTTCTATACCATCGATTCTACAATATAGAGAATCATACTCCCACCTATTAGAACGCGTAATCGCTCAAAAACTTACACAAATTAGTAAAACTCGTTTCTAGTACGAATCCTTAAATTCCCAAAAACACACAATCCTTTTTACCAAGACTTGGAGGAACCTCTGCAAAAACATTTAAATATCACATAAAGAAACCTCAAAAATCGTTTCCGATACAAATTCATCAAAACAAAAGAACTTCTGCAGAAAATATATAAACCTTATTTAAAAACCATCAAAAATTGCAAACAATCGTTTTCAACATAAACCCACGATACCTCAGGTAATCTGAAGCTTACGAAAACATAGAGAAGCTCGTGGAAAAGAATATTTCCGCAACGCTGATAAACAAGGAACAAGATGGAAAATAAACTGCAGAGTGGAACGATCAGGCCAATAATATTCTGCATACAGGAGTGACCGCGGGATATTCGAATAGGGGGTCGCGCGTGAGACAAGGTTGTTCGTCCGGTTGATTGAATTTTCGGCAGCAGCCGAAGGATCGATTCTGCGGCATAATTTTTAATGAGCCGCAGTCACGTTTTCGGTAGAGACGAGTGATTTGGCGTGGATGCAATTCCGCGCGAGTGTCCACTGGCTTTTGCCAGCAGGACCAGGCCAGGCCTGTTCGCTGGACGGTGTATCATTATGGATTCGCGTGCGCTGCCCCCCGGTCATTCTCGTCTCATCTTGAGCAGGTTTCCCTCTTCTTCTATCCTCAACGACCGCCGCCCTACCTCATCACTTCCTGCGCATGCGTGTGCGTGCGCGCACGCGTACACGGCCCGACGAATCTCCTCTTTTTTCGCCGCTCGCGGAGAATTGACCTAACGTCCAGCGTGGTATCCAGACAGGTATCAAACGCCATTTGATCGCGCTGAGAACTTCACGGAGCCATCGAATTCAACGGCCACCGTGCCTCACTTTTATGTCGGCTAGTGGTATGTAACTCCAGGGTCAGCAAAAGTTCCAGTGGTTCGCTTTATTTTTTTAGGTTAGGTTCCAGGTTTATTCGCTGGAATTTGATCTCTGTTCGCGACCGACTAGCTTTTTGAGATGCAAATCATAGTTGTTAAATTGTTAATTTTTGGTATTACTTTTGTATAGTTATTTATTCGATTAATTTCTTCGATCCAAATCACGTCCTATACTTTATTCGTATAAGCGACTTTCTAAGAGTGATATAATAATTTACAAAAATCAAAATGCGAAGAATTAGTGGGCCCAATTATGCGAAATGTTACTATACTATACTACAAGTCTAACTGAAATTTGATGGTAATAAATATTTGATGGTAATTCTAAGCTAATCGTAATAAACAAATGCCAATGAATCATAGTAATCGCACTAATTATAGTAGCCAATCTACTTTACAACAAGCTGAAATGTACGAGCTCGCGTACAAGTTAATGGATTCAATTCAATTTCAACATATGGAATTCCAATAATTATAATTCTGCTATATTCATAAAAGTCATAAGAATTATAATCAGCGAACTTTTATTACCCGAATCACTCGCATCTGATGGATTCGAATAAACGAACTTCTACTGGAACATGCGTCCACGTTTAAATTAACTGGCTCGCTCAACAAAAATCCGACTTAAATTTCATCGCCATAAATAAAATAAACGAACTAACAACTTTTTGCTAATGAACAATTACAGCAACTACGATCACTCGGTATCAACTGTACAACCGTTTATCTCAAATAAATCCAAATAAACGAATAAAAATGCACGTGCAAATAACTGAAGAAGGAGAGAAAAAAATGTCTAACAACGAAAATTTCTCTGATTATATTTAGAAATGGTATATACTGGAAAATTAGTAATTAATTCGAAGCCCTAATGGCCTGGCATAATTAAAATTCTACTATAATGGCCGGTCCTTATGCATGTTCAACTCGTCACGTTCCAATGGCGGACGGCGTTACGCGAGACTTATGGAGAAGGCTTCAACGCTATACAGAAATCGATATGTTTATAGCGTGATGGACTTGTTTCCCTTTCCGTTTACTGCTGGCAAATTCCAGATTAACCGCGTGATAATAATCGGGAGCGTGTAAAGCGAGAAGCAATTACTGAAAGTAGATCGACGAAGCGGGTTGTTTCAAATAATTGCCGCGTCTCGGGCAGAAGCTCGTTTCTTCGTTTGTGTGCTCGATCGTTTCAAAGTGTTATGCCGACCACGACCAAGCTTTTAATCAACTTTCCGTAATTCGACACTGAACGAGTTTTTTCTTCGCAATTTTTAACGCATACGTAAATCATTGGCGTGATCCACATGCGAAATTTTCGGTTTCTCTCGTACTTCCGTTTTCGTTAACATTGAGATAAAATGTAACATTATATTATACATGTGCGAACATCGTATCATATAATTACGGAAGGGAGATCGAGCGAATCACCTTTAATCGGAGTTTAACCTGCTTTTTCTTGAGAACCAATTTCGTAGTCTTTCTACGATTTCGATGGTAAATTAGCTGACATAATTGCTGTGCAATTTTCTGTAGAAATTTTTGTCACGTTTCAATTTTTACACAAATTCTTGATGCATCATGTTAATTTTAAGAACTTGTCTCATCGTTCAGTTTTTGTTGGTATTTTTATCTTTCAGTTCGTGGCATGAAGGTTTCTTGTTTTTATTTTTTCGTTCATTCCTTATTTATTATTCTTTTCGAAGAAATATTCGGAAATTTGTAAATCCGTCATTTAATGTACCTGGTGGACACATAACTTTATTATTATCCATCAATTACGAGTAATCACTATTTATTTAATATTTCGGCATAATTTACTGGATCTCGCAATGGATAGATTAAAAATTTTGCCGGTAATTATCGTTTGTTCTCGATTTGCTTTATCCTGATAACAAGGTAAATGTAATTAATGTATTTTTTAAATAAATGATTTACTGGAAAATAATAGTACTTACATATGGATAAAATGAAACGATACATTTAATTATGGTATCCTACTTTTTATGCACTTAATGCTTTCCATAAATTAAACATTTCTTGAAGGTTAGTATAACATAGGGAAACATGGAATTAAGTTCAGCGAAAGAGAAACCACAAATTCATTTAATATCGAGTAACCTGAATGTATTATATAATTGATAAATAGTATGTATTTTACGATTTTTCATCATACTTATTATAATTATTTTTTTACTTCATATCGAAAAATTTGTTTCCTGAAATTATTCTTCATTATCTTATCGTATAAGGAAGATAAGATACGTATAAATATTGCTATGTTATTTGATGGAACTTAGTAATTTTATAATTCATTAATATATTAACATATGTACAATATATTTAATAGCAAAGATCTATATTAAAATTAATATGCTATCCAATTATACAAAAAAATTTTCTAATATTTTAATATAAATGTAAATTTAATACCATAACAAAATACGTATTTATATTACATTAAATATTTATTTATTTATATTAAATTTACTTTTATATTAATTTAACATAAATGAAATTAATATAAAAGTAAATTCAGTACCATAACAAAATGTATACACATATATATATATTATTAGATATTAATTAATTTATATTGAGTTTACTTTTACATTAATTTAACATAAAAGTAAATTCAATGTGCTAACAAAATATACCGTTATCAATATTCAAAAAGCGTCTTTATATAATATTTAATTCTTGACAGTGCTATTGCTTCGAATCAAATTTAAATCCGATCATACTCCAAAAAACAAAATCCTCACTCGCGAGGGGAATCCGCAGCTTGATTTATCACAAAAAGGAAAAGCGATTTTATCTGAATCCGCGAATAATAGGTTCCTTCCGACAGTAGTGGATCGGCGAAGAAAAGGACATGGGATACCGGGATTCAAAAGGTCCGTTTGGATAGAAAATAATGGGAGGCCGTTCCATTCTTTTATGTACCTTATTTGTTAAATTCACCGTTCTGTTCTCCTCTGGTTAATCGAAAATCACGACGATAGGTCGATCTTTTTTCACCGGGAGATCCTCGACCTTGATAAATACTGGATGATCTACGGAGTCCGTCGATCTTCCTTTTACAGACTAGTTTCTGGTTCTGTTGTTGATTCACAGCTTAATCTCTCATATAGCTTTCGGATCAACTTTTGGAATGATCGATGACTTAATCGTGACTGTTGTCAAACTATCATGTTCTTGCTTCTCATTTCTTGGTAGTTATTGATTCGAATGTACAGTAGTGTTCTTAAGAGCATATCTCACGAAATACAATTTTATTACATGTAATACGTTAAATACAATCAGAATGATACATTTTCCAATACATTATTTATTGTAGAACAAGTGAAGTAGTTCAAATGAATGAACTCGAGTTTTTGCTTAGTAAAATATGTGATTTAATCTAATAAAAATTTGAGCAATATGTTTGTTTAATAACAACATTTATCTTATTCAACATGAGTGTATGTGAGATTAATATGACGTAGTATAATATTGTGTGATAAAAAAGAAATTTCAAAATTGCATCTAGAGGACTAGAAAATAATTCACGAATTTAAGTAAAATTTAGTAAAATTTAAATTTATTACTTTTTTCACTTGCCAAATCAAGTAACATAAAATCCAGTAACATAAAAATGTTAATGTTACTAACGATTACCTTCTGGCTATTTTTTCTTATAAATTTTATATACCGTTAGATGAAAGTTACATTTGTATTTATGCATTCTACAATATTTATTTCGATTTAAATTATAAAGGGAATTTTAAAAAACAATATACATTATTTCATTACATTTCTCCACTTTTTGTTTCATAGAGTTAATCAATTTGCGCAGTGAACGGCTCAAATCTCAATCCTAATTCAGTCTCCTCCTAATCGCAATATTACATCGAAAAGTACAATATTTTCATTTTTCAAGTACACGTTATTATAATTCTACGAAACTATCATTTAAATTTATTCCTAAAATCTACTCGAGTTTATTTTCGTGAAGACGATACCGCAGCGCCATCTGACTGTCAATTCACTCCCTAAATCAGCCTGATTCGTTCATGCTACAAAGATACATTGTCCAACACGAGGATCTCGTTTGTTAAAACACAAAAGTCTTTGTTTTTTGTGCAAAAGCAGAAAAGGCTCCGAGAGAATTGTTCGCCGCTAATTAATTGATACATCAACGAAAACAGGTACAAAGGACTTGTACGAGTGCCTGGTATCAGACCGAGTAACAGAATTAATCTTAGGAAACAATGGAGGAACAACATGGAAGACAAATTTTCCTTTCCATTCGCAGGCAACCCTCAAATAGCGTTATACCCGGGTAGGAAGCACGTGAACATAGCGAAGATCCTTTCCAGCGATAAATCGAACACACTTTCAGTATGTACGCCGTGGAAAGATGGGTGTAGTCCCAACCAATAGGGTTCCAACAACACCATCTTGATAATAATACCCCGCTGTTAGACAATTTGACAACGAATTCGTCTTCGAGGAGTTCACCGGTCAGCCAGCCACCACTTTTCGGTCGTTAGCTGGTGTCTGGTTTTTCTAACGAGTACCGGAATTAAATGAGAAAAGGGCTTTCCTGGTAGAAAGTATGCAGTAGCTTGGATTTTTAGGGCATTTAATATTCCAGATAATGATTGTGAAGATGAATCCAATTTGGAAAATAATCGTAAAAAGATAATAACGCTAAAAAATGATAATGATTTGAGGTAATAGTATACCCAAACTTCTTTCAATAAATTTTTAATTAAACTGTAATAAAATAGCATAATTTTCATGTAAGAACTTCTTGGAGGATATGAATAATTCTTTGATATCTGAGTTAATAATTATAAGGACGGAGGTTATGAAAATAATAATAATAATTATAATAGGGTATTAATAATAATAAAATTTGAGCTGATAATATAATTTTTTGTTTATATTATTTATATTATTTTGATTATATTATATATATTTGTATTTATATTATATTAAGTATACCGTATTATTCCACTAAAGAATTTTTATTGTCCGAATAAAAACTATATATAATATAAACTATATAATTATTTACATCATTATTTATATCGTTACATTATTTTAAAATATGTCTATAGTTAATTATATAATGGCAAAGAAATTCATGTTCATGTATGTCGAAAAATCCAGTAATACAATTGATAATAAATGAATTAATATTCAAATTTAGGAAAAATGTAATCTATAATTATTTATAATCATTAACTTTTACTTATTTGGTTTATAACTATATTTGAAATTATATTCATAAATTTTGTTTTTTAATTAATTTTACATTTAGAATTTTACTTTAATCTATGTTAACATCAAACATAAATTTACAAAAATTTGCAAATAAACAAATGAAAGAAATATTTCAATAACTTCTAATAAAATTTACAGAAAGGTAATTATCATTGATGTTCAACTAAACTACCTAACTAATAATTTAACTCTAATCAAATAAGTCAAAAATGCAAATAAGTATAAAAATAACTATTAAAAATAATAAGATGATATTAAAACTTAAATGCAATTGAATACAATCATTTGCGCTTAAAATTTTAATTATTCTTCAAATTTACTTAAAATTTTATATTGCTGAATTAAAATTTACATTAAGAAAGTATAATCTACATGAACATATAGTATAAGTATAATTACAGTAATTTTATAAGCGAAGCAATTTAACCTACAACCATGTTCGGACTCGAATTATTACGTGAAAATATTCGTATCGCAAAATCCTAATAACAAAGAAATAAGTATGCAAACGTTTGCATGCCTGCAAGTGTCCCCTGTGAGATAGGAGTATCCATTTCTCAGGTGCATTTCGGTGCAATCTTCATTCAGGCGCAATAACTTTCTATAAATTCGGAATGAATGCTGTTCCAACCAGTTTTTGCACGAAGAAAAATTTATTATGACCAAGTGAAATTACCGCAATGTATATTATCATTCCTCCGTTTACCGGTGTCGTTATCTATGACCGCGTGAATTACAAGTGACAAGTAATGTATACCCGAATCTGACTGGCCCATATAATCATACAATGCCGTACGAAATTCCAGTACTTCATATTTAACTGTGCACCACATCTTAAGCTCAATAATAAATCTATCCATAACGTCACACAAGTCAATTGAATTGTTTCATAACGGTAAGGTATATGTAATATTACTCTGAAAATTAGGTCTCACACACTCGTATATATGAATAATGTTAGGAATAGAAAAACATTTAGAAATTTTTCAGCCAAGAAGTCGGTTAATTAATAACGAAAGATCTCTAACTCGAAAATTTAAAAAGTTTTAAAATTTTGGGGACATAAAGAGCATATGCAAATATGTGTTCTGCAATTTTCTTTTTGGTTCAGAATTTCACTTTACGAGATGGAAATTAATTCTCAAATATTTGGCTAATTTTGATTTTATTGATTCTCAAACACGTACGAAATAGAAAGAAAGTTTCCCAATAAAGGTTCTTTTATTCAGATATACCAGTCGGTAAAGGACTCTTTAATTGTTTAAACAATTGAAAAAAATGATAAACAAAGAGCAATATCTTTTTTATTTTTCTTTCATACTGTATAAATAATATATCTTTTTTCTTTTTGATACACATGAAAAATTGATTTTATTTTAGTATTATAGTTACCGTATTACTCTCTTATCTACTTATTATATTATTATGCTAACTACTTATTATGTCAATTTACTGTACTACATGGTTACTTTCTTAGTATACTAGTATACTTAGCGCATTGTTTGATTACCTACTTACTATATTAATGACTTAATTATTCAAGACATTACTTACTTACTACATTATATAGTTATTTACTTACAATACTTATTGTTAGTTACCTATTCGTTATAGTTACTTATTTACTTTGTCACTACACTTACTGCTTTATCATATTCACTTTCCTCGCTATTGTGCCAATAAACACATTAGAGATACGTAATTTCCAGCTCTAAAAAAGAAAATATCAGTACAATAGTAGCAGGAAGTAGTAAAAAAATCCTATACTGGATCCTAAAATTCTGCTATTATCCTAGAGGTCTGTGGCGCAAGAGGGCTATCCCATCGGCGATAATGAGACAGCGATAACGAAAGTGACATATTAAAGCCTCGTATAGTACGGTATAAGAAAAATCGTGCAAGTGAAGTAATTCGAACGATCTCTCGGGATGGCCGCAGTTCCCCGAGGCATCTGCATATCGTGCAGGTCGCAAGAGCAATTCAAACGATTATTTCGGTGCCACGTGCCTCGGACCTCTTCCTCTTACCGCTGCTCCCATCTCGTCGACCGTTCGTTCTCGTTATCGGACCGGTGAACAAGGATGGCCGGAGTTCACACGTGACACGCTGGACAAGGACAAAAATACGAGATGCACCTGTCTGTCGCGGAGGCAAGGTGCCAGGCCGAAGGCAACACTCGCTCGCGCCAACCGCGATAGCGAGCTAATGAGCCACGGCGAAACCGCTATACGTTTCCAACCAGCCATGGCTTATGTATGCGGCGTACTTTAGGCATCGCGATGGATTGGCACACCATCGAGATAAAGACGGAAACCGCGAAAGTAATCCTCCAGTTTTATCTTTTTTAATTACGACCGGCCAGCAGCCAAGAGCGAAGAAGAGGAACACATCGAGGGATCGTTCCTTCGTTTTCTCAGCGTTTATCCATAGTGGCTTAACAGCCAGACCTGCTATTAACCGAATTAACGTCTCCCGATATTGCCCGTTAATTGTCTCATGGACTGCCTCAATTATCGGGCAAACATGCCGATTCCGACCCGCTCAACGAATTAATCTTATTGCACTTTCCGTCAATACCGCTGATTTTTTTAATTTTCCCGAATTTCATGCATCGACACTTTAGCGCGATGAAGACATAAATACAGGGATTCGCAGGTGAACGGTATTTGGGTAGTCTGATTGCGTCTTGTTCTTCTTCGTTTGCGCTTTCCCCACAACTTTGGAGATTTATCAGACTGCGCTGCATTTCTTTGTTTTGGGGTATTCAAGGTGAGGTCTGTCGTGTGCAATCGCGATGGCGGATGATAGTTTCCAATTCTGTGGATCGCTGATTCAGGTGGTTGAGAGGTTGGCACCAGCACAACTTTTCCAATTTTTCGCAGGTGGTCAACTTTTTTAAATGCAGTATTATTTGCTTGACAAGTTGCTATTTTATTTCAGAAGTTTTTTTATTTTTCTGCGACTTCGATTAAGTTTTAAATGAAATACTGACTTATCTTCCGGAGATGAGATGATGAGATGATGATAACTGTCGGGTTTGCAAAAGAAAGAAATAGTAATATTTTTAATACGAAATTAAGACCATTTTGTTGTTAAATAATGTATTGACAATGTTGATCTATAATAATTCCAATTCAGAACATGCCAGATTAGGAATACTGCTTCGAGCTGTAAAAGAGAGGGTACTACCTATTGCAGAAATCTGCAAGAAAATTATGCTTATTGACTAACGTAATATATAGCTACACTCATAATTTTAATTGTGGATATATTTTTTTCTGTCTCCTTTTTGCGTTATGCTCTAAATAAAACAACTATGACGGTGGACTCGAAAACTGAGCGTTTAAAATCCCCAGAAAAATTCAACGAAGCCACTATTTCTACTAATTACAGGTACCAAACAACATAAGAGCCCTTCTTCCTCAACTTCTAAACTATATTATAAGCTAATAACAGAACCCACCAAGACAACATTCTACCACCCACCTCAGCAACCGTGAAACCCCCAACCCGAGAATCGCATAATCTTCGAAAATCCACCTTTCACGACTCGTCACACTATGATCTCTCGTTATTACCTCAAGTATCGGAATTATTATATTATACGGCGCGAAACGATGGAATTAAGTCATCGGTATTAAGTTCCCGCTGCAATCGCAGGCGGTCATGCGAGAGCAGGAATTTACCCGTGCCGTAATAACAATCATCGACCTTAAGAAGCCGGTAAGTACGAAGTCGGGCTGATATTGGGGTAATTCACAGGCTCAGTACCTCTCACAGAGTAGCGATCTCGGCGTCGCCATTCCATAGTCGAACTTATTCTCAAACGTCCCAGGATTTCGCCATTGAGCGACGAATTACACCGCCATTCCATAGTACAACTTATTCTCGAACGTTCGAGGACGACGCCATTGAACGACGAATTACATCACCATTCCATGGCCGACTTATCCTTGAACATTCGAGGATTTCACCACTGAAAGATGAATTACACCGCCATTCCATAGTCCAACTTATTCTCGAACGTTCGAGGACGACGCCATTGAACGACGAATCATACCACCATTCCATAGTCGAATTTATCCTTGAACGTTCGAGGATTTCGCCACTGAACGACGAATTACACCGCCATTCCATAGTCGAACATGCGATGTCTTCGACACTGAACGATGAATTACACCGCCATTCCATAGTCAAACGTTCCAGGATTTCGTCATTGAGCGACGAATTACACCGCTATTCCATAATCGAATTTATCCTTGAACGTCCGAAGATTTCGTTATTGAACGGCGAATTACACCGCCATTCATAGTCAAACGTCCGATGATTTCGCCACTCAACGACGAATTACACCGCTATTCCATAGTAGAACTTATCTTTGAACGTTCGAGGATTTCGCCATTGAACAACAAATTACGCCGCTATTCCATAGTTGAATTTATTCTTGCATGTCGGAAGATTTCGTCATTGAACGACGAATTACACCGCCATTCCATAGTCGAACTTATTCTCGAACGTTCGAGGATGACGCCATTGAACGACGAATCACACCGTCATGCCCATCGAAAATGAAATGCTCGCGAGTGTCACCTTTGGCGAGCCTCGAGACTCTCGTCCTTTCGGATGGGCGGAGGCCGTCGTTAATTACGACGGGACTCGGCCGTGGTCGACACGAGGTGCACGGATGAACGAGAACGATCATCGACGGAGAAAGAAATCGATAGTGAGGAACGAGTGGGAAAGAGGCGGAGGGAGAAGGTTGGAGGAGCGACGGTTTTCATGAAGAGGTCGTGCACCTGCTGTTCGCACGCCACCGAATCCCTCGTTCCTCTTCTTCCTTCTCCCCCTGGCCCTCCCTTTGTCTTCTTTCGACTTAGCCCCGTGCACGTGCTACCGCGGCCACTCTCGTCCACGTGCAAGAGAAAAAGCGAACAGAGTTGGAGATCGGGATTAATCTACGATGTCGCGTCGTTTAGGACGATAAACGAGTCGGACGATTCGCGGTAGTGGACTACATGCGTTGACTACATGTCGCCTGTGATTGAACCTCGGCTCCTTTCGGCGTGATGTTTAATTCACCTTAATTGACTCCTTCGAGATTGGTCCCTGTGTCTTTATCTAACTTTTTCACCCGGTGGTGCGTGGCTTTGGTGTATAATAGTTTGAGGTGATCGGGCTTTGTTTCTTTGACCAGCGAATGTTTGCTGACCTTGCTGAGGTTGGTTAAGATTGGAGATGTTGTGAGATGATAAGTGAGAGTTTTTGGATGCTTGTACTTGAGAGAATAAGTATATTTTAATCGATTTGTTAAATTAAATGTTCGAAGATTTATAAAGATTCTGATTGTTTAATGTTTAAAATATTTTTAAATATGTTTGAAAGTATTTCCTAGGTTTGTAATTATTAGATAGAGCAACAGAGAGACAAGTTAAATATTTACTAATTATACGATGAAAAATATTTATCTATCTATCTAAAAGTGAAAATAATTTCTAATTATATAAATTACTGGAACAGAATGTGGAAATTTTTTCGTAAACTAAATGTTTAATATTTCTGAATATTTTTCAAAATATTTTAGAGAAACATATCGAAAATATTTTATATTATTTTATATTATGGTAAAATATTCGACATTAAAAATAATCAGAAAATGAAGATATCCTTTGATTAAAAAAAATTAATGGAACCCAATGATTTATTAATTCCACAATATACCTATATTATATTCGAAACACTCCAACAAATTTTTCAAGGACTTCTATGCATAAATTTTAAAAGTTATATCTATCGAATATTCGATATCCAAATAAATATTCAAAATACTCTATACAAACACGCCATTCAAAGCAACAAGAAATTAATGTTACCTTTTACTGAAACGAACCTAACCCAAACCAATCATAAAAATTTATCTCCCTTCTTAAATCAAAGATCCGTTCTCAGCAACTTAATTAATTTTCCGAAAATCACGGCAACCCAAATGGATGATCATAACAGGCTAAATCTAATCAAGCCGAAACTTTAATATCCTAAACTCAAAAAGAAGACCAACGCGTACGTGATACAGTTATTGAATCCCCTATCCTGTAATCATAAACGATCAGCGAAGTCTATCATTAATAGATATCACAAACACCGTTTTTTCATAATAACGAAATATCAATTTCGATCACGTTTGCTGGGGCTGGTGTGAGAAAAAGAGCGCAAGCGCGAGGAAGAAAGTAGAATATGTTTCGGCGGGGAGGCAGGGCGATTAAAGAAAGGGAGGGAGAGGCAAGGCGCGTGCCGTGCTTATTAACTTTTTTCCTTTCTGACGTATATATCGGGTCTTTTTATTCATTTGTCTTCTTTTATCAACGCTTTCGCAACGCTTTTTCGAAAGGAGAGAAGACAAGTTGGGTAAATTCGATTTCTTGCCGTCTTAACGCATTCGACCGCTGGAATTCCACTTGCAAGGCACCTTTTAATGAAAATTTATATTGTCTCATAGAACGTGGGTACAGTTGAAACGATCAAAGGCCTCGTCCGTTCCACCGCGAACAGCCCATCGCCGCTTGACAAAGTACATTAATAACACGGCCACGTTTATTTTTGCCACGTTCCTTTTTACGGCTTGTACAACCGATTGTATACAAGTGTATCTCGAACTTATGTAAACTTTCTACCTTACACTGCTTCGCCAGAGAAATTCGATTCTATTCGAAGCAAAAATTTCACCTCCTCGTGTTTTATGGCTGTTACGTTACACGTTAAATTTTATGCTTCTCGTCTCACGTTGTATATATTCTACTCCACGCGTTTACTACGTTACGTGTCCCATAACGTACCAAATAATTACACAGTTTCCGAGACGATCCACGCGTTTAATGCCTCCTTATTAATCTCCACTTGTATAACGTGGTATAATACAATTTTAAATTTCGCGCGTTCACGCGAGCCCGAATTAACGGTTAGGTTGCGCGTCTGGATATTCAGATAGCAATGGACGACTCGTCTTTGAAGTTAATTGTTACCTCATTTCTCTTCTCGGTGTCTGTCGTGTGGTTATTAATGTGTTGTTAAGTGCGATAATCACAACGATGGCACTCAAGAGTCTGAATTGATTTAAACATACATATATGGTGGAATGTTTAATAATTTTTACGAGTTTAGTTGTAAGATATTTTAGATCGAAATAAGACAAACACCGATAATAATAATTTATCAATCGCAATAATAATTAGCCAAACACAATAATAATTTATATTATATTTGCTAGTTTAGTAATTATCGTCTGTTTAATGAGTAAATGTACTCTGAATTATTTAAATAATTTATTTATGATTCGAACTTCAAAATTTTTGAATAAATTGAAGATATTGAAGATATTGAAGAATGTACAAGTATTTAGAAGATAACTTTAGGAGCTTTGACACGTTAATATAATATATTGTATCTTAGATAATATTATATAATATCTTAGATAAGATTTAAAGTAGACTTAGATACGATAATAGGAAATTAATTTAATGTTTCTTTAACAGCTGAAAGAAAAGAAGTTATTATAATTCTTTAAGTAAAAAGATGAGACCTAGATTATAATATATCATCTTTAATTTTATTTTAATAGAAAATACCACACAATTACATTGATCAAAATTTCAGTTAGCTAAACTGAAACATAAAATTATTATATTATTTACATATATACACACATTATGTAAGAGTACATAAGAAACCAAGAGTACACAAGTATATTAAAAGTTTTCTATTTATATAGATTTTCGGAATATTGTATGTGTTTTATTTTATATTACTATTTTTAATAATTAAGAATCAAATTTTCTTTTCTTTCGATGTTACAAATAGTATTCTATTTTTTATTATTATTTATTCAACGATACATTTTTTCTTCGCTCTTTAATTTTACTTAATTGAAAGAAAAGTAGCAAAAAAACAATATATCCAGGTTGAACATAGATATACATTTAACATATGTATATAGGTATATATGTTAAAGACGATTTCTCAAAAAAGGTCCTGCT